>NW_015506629.1:32789-66690 GCF_001515645.1 Sinocyclocheilus grahami
CCCATCCATCCATGGCCATCAACACGCTGTAATTGACCCAGGGCATCCTTAATACATATCACCCTCAGACGCTGACGCTAAAGTGGCTGTAAGAGGCACAGGCTGATTGGGGAATCAAGGCAAGAGCTCCTCAGCCTGCAGTTCATCGGCACCAGGCTTAAAGTGAACCCGCTGAGGGGGCCGGACAGCTCTCCTAAAAAGGATGGAGTGGAGAGCGGCCTTCCTAATCACAAACCACATCGGCTGCAATTCCCAGGGGGCATTGCAATCGGCCCATCCTGAAGGCGGCAGCACAGCAGCCCAAATGGATGTTTATAAGATGCGTTATGTAGACGCGGCCCCATTTATTCTCCCCTGATTAGAGCTGTCAGGGCTGATTCCTTATGGGCTTTTTTATTTATTTCTCCTCTTTGGAGGGGACGGGAAACTGTTGAGCACAGCACAGGAGCGGGTAGCGTTTACTCGGAGAATAAAATGGGAATGGGGATTTTAGTGGGGGAAAAAGACAGAAAATTACATTAGTTTTGTGCGTGAGAGCAACTCTGGTGAGTTTATATCCATTCCACATGTTGAAATCTGAGACTGTGGTCATTAATCAACATATTGGAGGGATTCTGAGGGAATTAAAGACTTCTGAGCCATCCTGAAACCCTGTCATTCCTGTCAGCCGTAACCCAGATACCAGCCGCTTGAAATTAGACTTCTTGAGCTCCAAACAGTGAATACAGACTAGATTTTGGTATAGAAACCAAAACCTTTTATTTCTGAAAAGCTGTGAGAATCAGATATAGATAGTTGTTACAGCTGGTTTTGCTCCAAGACCTATATTTTGCAATGAGCTTCCAGCAACAACCCAAAATAATACCAAACCTGTATGTAGATTAGGCAATGCTTTCTTTTACTTAAGTTGTTTTGTTCATGGTTTTGTTAAGCATAAAGGCATGAAATGCAACCTGTACTTGTTGACATTTGTGTAATTTGACTAGCTAGTGACAGATGACTCTGTGCTGAAATACAGCAGAGATGGTTTGGATACACAGCCAATGTCAAATTAATTCATTAAAAATTATATATACTGTATATAAAAAAAAAATATGAATCCACTAAATAAAATTATTCTATTTTACATTAGTGTCTAAATTAATAAGAAAGCATTCAATTATATTATCAGCAGAACAATTTGCACAGTTCATCAGAATTTTACAGCATGATGTAAGAATGTTTAATTATACTGAAAAAAAATAAAACAATAGTGTATTTTTTTTTCACAAAGGAATTGCCTTTACAAACAATTACAAAAAAGGAAAGTAACTCCTTAAATTATATGTAAAAAAAAAAAAAAACGTGCTCAAAAAGTTTCATTTGAAACTTTGATCTTTTTTTTTTCAAGGCAAGGAAATCTCACCATAAATACATAGGAGCTTATATGGTTAATTCACAGTTGAATTATTTAATGAATGACATTTATGTTTTACATTTTATGTCATAACTTTCCTTAGATCTAAACTATTTATTCAATATCATAAATAATACAATTGTAATTCTTCTGTATAGGATTATATTGACAGCATCCACCTTTTTATTTAATCGTGGTTTGTCATTCATGTGCAGTTCAGTCCTCATAAACACATAGACATTCCACCCAGGGAGGCAATATGTGTAAAGTAGAATCCGAACGGACATGCATGACAACGCTAATCCCAGAACAATGCAGACGGGAGAGAAAAACATGAGGAATTTGTGTAAAGGTGAGCGTCTTATGAGTTTTCCTGTGATTCACATTTGATTCTGTCTGTTTGAGTTTCCTTTCTCCTGTTGCTGGTGTTTTCTCTCTTCTTTAGTTTTTATGAAGTAAATGTGCTCAGACCCGCTCGATATGTTCTGGTGTATCAATGTCACACTGAATCTCCTCTTACAAACTGAGAGCTTTGTTTCCTTCCATGCATTGACAATATATTACTGTCTAATATGTAACCTGTGTTTTCATATCGCCTGCTGCACTCCTAATGTCACATCTGACAACTTTTTTTTTCTTTTCTTTTTTTTTACTATACAGTCTAATGCATTATAAATTTAGTTTAAAGTGTCTGCATCTATCTGGACATATTATAAACTTCGTGGCCATGCATTCTTGATATTGCAATTCAGAATATTTATTTATTTAGCATTTTGCATACAATGTTTGGTAGATTACTTTTAAATTGTAGTCCATTACTGATGCCAAATTACATGACACAATTGTAGTTAGTAATGCAATTCATTCAATTACACATTTTAGGTAATATAATCAGACTACTTTTTGATTACTTTTGGATTACATTTGTTGTTATTAACAACATGAAGTGCATGAAACATTAGACTGCATCAGGGTTTCCCCAAACGAAAAGCTAATAACTATTAAATCATAAAAAAATGCATAATGCAAAAACAAATTTAAATAAGTAATGCAGTGTTAAATAACCAAAGGAGTGATAATTAAATTACTAAGGATAATGTTCATTAGTAGTTCATGCAATGAAAAAATGTAGAGAAAACACAGGTCTTTGTGTGAATGCTCACAAAATGGGAAGACTTCCTGAATGCATATTAGCAGTATTCTATTTTAAAAAGGAAAAAAAATCACGAATAGTTTATTGCTGTTGCATGAATATGTAATCAATAAAAAGTAACTGTAGTCTCATTATTTTAAAATGTAATCAAGTGCTTATTTTTTGGAATCCGATTACGTATAATCCAGATTACATGTAAGCAGTTACTACCCAGTACTGTTCGCATGGCAATGTATGAAAAAATCTGAAGTATGTGGAAAAATAACAGTAACGCACACAACAATTTTCTCTTCCAAAGCCCTTTCTTGTTGAATCCCAGGAGTGATGACATCCCCAGGATCTCATTACCGGCTGCAGGCGATAACGGTACGGTGATTTCCACTGCGATCGCATGCATGTGCTCAAACCGATCTGCAGACAAGCAGACTCCTCTCGAGAGCAGCCACAAGACAAATAACAGAAGCGGCACGCAGGCAGAGTGACACCGGCTCAAGGTTGGAGCAGGATCAGAGATGAGTGGACCGAGCGTTTGGCAGCACATAGAGCGATGAGAGATTGGTGTGTCAGTCCCGCTGCTGGAGGATTTGTGCTCCTCAACCCGCGGGCCGTGTGTGTGTGTGTGTGCTCACACCGGGTCATGTTTCATACAGTACTAGGGCATAAATATCCACTCTGTTGAGCATGATTGGCAGTCGGTATATTTTAGGGAGGAGAAGTGACAGACTGTCTATCTTTCTCTCTCTCTTTCTGCAGTTCTTTAACTTTCATTTCCTTCTGTACTTGACCTAACCATCCCTGTGATTCATGTAAACAGCAATAAAATTTCTAAATTGTTTGGATAATTGCCAATCATTGAGCAAGACCCGAACATACTCTATGCAGTAACTGCTTCATTTTATACAACAGCACCATTGCAAGTATGAAATTCCTTTTAGGCAATAATTCTATAAAACAAGTAACAGACAAAAATTTGGATTAATTACACAATGAAAAAATGATGCATGATTTCCGTTGAAAGAAATTTATCGTATTTTGAAGTAGAAAGGCTGACTTAGTTAGTACTTTCTTTTAAAATGCACTCCAAAAATCTTTGAAAAATAGTTTTTACAGTCAACATCACTGTTCAAAAGTTTGGATTTTTATTTATGTATTTATTTATTTTGGTAGCACCTTACAATATGTTAATATGAGTTTACTGCATTTGTTAACTACACTCTAAAAAATGCTGGGTTGTTTCAACCCAACTTTGGGTCAAATATGGACTAACCCAACTTTTGGGTTAAAAATTGTATGTGAAAATGTAACCCAACGGCTGGGTTAGTCCATATTTGACCCAAAGTTGGGTTGAAACAACCCAGCATTTTTTAGAGTGTAACAAGGAATAATGCTTCTAAAGCATTTACAAATCTTAGTTCATATTAATTTCAATGTTTACTAATGCATTATTATAATGTTATAATATAAGTGGTATCTGTTCATATTAGTTAATGGATTTGAGCTAACGAACTAACTATGAACAGTTGTGCATTAATTTTAACAAAGTTGAATAAATGTTGCATCAAATGTATTGCGTATTAATGCAATAACTAACATGAACTAATGGACCTTACTGTAAAGTGTTACCAACTGTTTTAATGTTTTTAAAAGAAGTCTATTTTGCGCACCAAGGCAAAAATAAAATAAAAATACAAATAAATAAAAAATAGTGTGAAATATAATTACAGTTTATTTTTTATTATTATTTTAATAAAATGTAATTTATTCCTTTGGTGCTAAAGATGAATTTCTAGAAGCCGTTTCTCCAGTCTTCAGTGTCATAATTTAATGCATCCTTGCCAAATAAAGTGTTAATTTCTTAAAAATGTTCAGATTTGAACTAAATGGTGACTAAAATTTCAGTCTTTCCCTTGCAGAAATGCTGCCAGAAGGCTTGGAATATAATGTCATTTTAGATCTTGTCAGTCTTTCTCTTCCATCGCATTGAAAAGAGTGGCCATGGTTATATGTCAAAAACTCACTTTTTGTGTTTCTCAGAATAAGTCAAATGTGATTGGAATTACATGAGGGTGAATAAATGATGCCTGCATTTTCATTTATGGGTCAACTAATACTTTAACATCTTATTCTGGAGATATTTGGATGTTTGTGGGCTGCAGTGAGCTTTACATAATGTAGCTTTAAAGTGCTGTAAGTGATGTTAGCCATTTGTTAACCTTCTGCCAGACTTCAGCCACTGAATTAGATCTGCCCTCATTCCTTCAACCCAAAACCCCGACCTCCAAAGACATGTCAGGAAAAACCCAAACGGGCAAAGTTCTGACTCTCCTGTGCTGCGAGTCTTTCAATACACAGTCACCCATTTCACTCATCTCTTTCAGTTCATAGAGACATTTTATGCATGCATTTCCAAAACAATCGCTTACAGCACTGTTAATCTTGTCCAATTCTGCGCTTTGCCTTGTAGCTGCTGCTTGAATCAGATTCACACACATCTACTGTCAGTCTCTATTCATGTATTTCTCTCTCTCCAGGCTAATGTGGGCAGGCTCTTCACATATACGCTGCTCATAAACCATCTTTCATGTTTTCCGGCGTGTTTGAAATATATCTATGTGTGACGACGTGAGATGTATAACCCCTCTGGGGAGCTGAGTCACTTCTCATGTCTATTTCTGTGCATTTTCATGCACGTTTTCCACAGATCAGCAACTTTTGGGTTAAAAATTGTATGTGAAAATGTAACCCAACGGCTGGGTTAGTCCATATTTGACCCAAAGTTGGGTTGAAACAACCCAGCATTTTTTAGAGTGTAACAAGGAATAATGCTTCTAAAGCATTTACAAATCTTAGTTCATATTAATTTCAATGTTTACTAATGCATTATTATAATGTTATAATATAAGTGGTATCTGTTCATATTAGTTAATGGATTTGAGCTAACGAACTAACTATGAACAGTTGTGCATTAATTTTAACAAAGTTGAATAAATGTTGCATCAAATGTATTGCGTATTAATGCAATAACTAACATGAACTAATGGACCTTACTGTAAAGTGTTACCAACTGTTTTAATGTTTTTAAAAGAAGTCTATTTTGCGCACCAAGGCAAAAATAAAATAAAAATACAAATAAATAAAAAATAGTGTGAAATATAATTACAGTTTATTTTTTATTATTATTTTAATAAAATGTAATTTATTCCTTTGGTGCTAAAGATGAATTTCTAGAAGCCGTTTCTCCAGTCTTCAGTGTCATAATTTAATGCATCCTTGCCAAATAAAGTGTTAATTTCTTAAAAATGTTCAGATTTGAACTAAATGGTGACTAAAATTTCAGTCTTTCCCTTGCAGAAATGCTGCCAGAAGGCTTGGAATATAATGTCATTTTAGATCTTGTCAGTCTTTCTCTTCCATCGCATTGAAAAGAGTGGCCATGGTTATATGTCAAAAACTCACTTTTTGTGTTTCTCAGAATAAGTCAAATGTGATTGGAATTACATGAGGGTGAATAAATGATGCCTGCATTTTCATTTATGGGTCAACTAATACTTTAACATCTTATTCTGGAGATATTTGGATGTTTGTGGGCTGCAGTGAGCTTTACATAATGTAGCTTTAAAGTGCTGTAAGTGATGTTAGCCATTTGTTAACCTTCTGCCAGACTTCAGCCACTGAATTAGATCTGCCCTCATTCCTTCAACCCAAAACCCCGACCTCCAAAGACATGTCAGGAAAAACCCAAACGGGCAAAGTTCTGACTCTCCTGTGCTGCGAGTCTTTCAATACACAGTCACCCATTTCACTCATCTCTTTCAGTTCATAGAGACATTTTATGCATGCATTTCCAAAACAATCGCTTACAGCACTGTTAATCTTGTCCAATTCTGCGCTTTGCCTTGTAGCTGCTGCTTGAATCAGATTCACACACATCTACTGTCAGTCTCTATTCATGTATTTCTCTCTCTCCAGGCTAATGTGGGCAGGCTCTTCACATATACGCTGCTCATAAACCATCTTTCATGTTTTCCGGCGTGTTTGAAATATATCTATGTGTGACGACGTGAGATGTATAACCCCTCTGGGGAGCTGAGTCACTTCTCATGTCTATTTCTGTGCATTTTCATGCACGTTTTCCACAGATCAGCGTTATAAATAAAAGTGCTAGTCTGGAGAGCAGGTGGGAGTTTTGGAGTGGAGACGTTATGCGTGTCAGCCCACAGTCTCCCACTCACTCAGCACAGGGTCAGCTGCGTCACGGCGCCTACGATTCCCACAATCCCTCGCTCCTGTTAGGATTCACCCTCTGGGGCTCCACACAGGAGACCTCAATCACACTTAGCATTACACAGATCCATTTATATGTAAAGTTGCATTAATGATTGCGCAGTTATCATGTAAATTCATAACTGATTTACCCTGCTGTGCTACAATACCTGTTTGGTTAATAAGACACTGTTCATAATAAGCATTTAGAAAATGTCTTTAGATCCAGGTTGTGTATATTGCTTACATGAGTGTAGGGATTTCTAACTATGAACGGACACTGATATCAGCCATCACGAGATTTGCTAATCACCCAGCACATGAGTCCCATATTCTTGGTCTATGTCCTGTCAGTATGGTGAACTCATCTACTCATGAGATCGAAACTAATTAGATCAGGAGACAACAAAGCTATCTTTGGTATCAGGACTAAAAGGCCCTTTCACGACATATGGATACCTCGTGATCTCGAATGTATAGAACTAGTATATCCAGCAGGAAAAGGATGAGTAAATTAACTGATGCCCTCAGGCCCACGAACACGAGGTTTATACAGCATGACTTTCGACCACCAGCTTCCCGCATGACAGAAACCCTTACTTCCTTTGCATTCCAAAGAAACGGAATGTACACAGACAATTCAGAAGACAATCAGTGAGAATCATTTGAAAGTATCGGAGCTATATACTCCCGAATAATATGCTTTCTGCTCGGTGTGTTATTGTAACCTATGGAGTATTAATCGATATTTTATAACCCTTTTTATAGATTAAAGTGATTAAAGGTACTCCGTGTATGCCAGATATGCGAAGTTTAGGCTTGTAGGAATGGTCATGATATTTAAGTAACCTTGGTATGGATGAAAATGTTTTATTTTGAACATTGTGTGTTGTACGACACCTTATAGAAAGTTATTAAACCCTGCAAAGACATTTCTCCACGGAAGTGGAGCCCAACTTGTGACGTACATGATAAAGGAACCACACAGGGCGTGGCTAAGCCCAGCAGCCACTATCTGATTGGAACAGCGACCTGTGGGATGGACTTACGCCGCGGATCAAAACCCCACTGCAACACAGATTCGGTGCTTGCTTTTACCCGATCAAGACGTCTGGCTTTCCTTTTGGTGAGCGCGACGAAGAGCCCCACGAGAGCATCTAAGAACCCAAACACTTCAGTGAAACTTCACGATCTTCAAAGAACTTAAAGTCTTTCAAACTCAGACTTTTAGTAGAACTGCTCAAGCCTCTGTGTCATCAAGAAACCAACCAATCCAACGAGGGATCTCCCCAAAAGGACGTCATCCAAACGTCATTCCGGCGCCAGATCAACAGCCAATCAGCGACGGAACCGCCTCAGCGTTCAGCTGTCAACTAAGCAAATCGAAAGTACAAACAAAACTCCTATCTGCTGACATCGGTGTTGAACTGGTGAATTGAGTTAAGCAGTAAAGATAAGACAATCTCTGCTTGGTGTTTCTCCTAGGCTGAATTTAAAACCACTCGCGAAAATGAGTTAGGACTTTGAAAACTTCATGCAACTCCGTTGACTCATTTCCTTGAATTTTTGTGTGTATGTGTGTGTATGTGTATGTTTTAGTTAGGTTTTTATGTAATCTAGATTAGCCAATAAAATTCATGTTTCATTTATAAAGAAGAAGTGTCTGGGGTCATATAATTTCAAGGTTAAAACTGTTGCCAAAAGATCCCTTGCTACTTAGCTCGTAGCTTACTTATAATAATTACCTCTGTTAAGAGCTTACAAATAATCATAATTGTGTTGACTGTGGCCAGGAAAACACATTTAATTTGTTAAAGATACTAAGAATCACCGGCTCGCTGGACGATCCTGGATTTAAAGTGCAAACTAACAAATTTGAAATCAGTTTAATCAGGTGGACTTGGTACATTCAGATCCGAGTCCTCGCAAAACCTGAATGTAGTAATAATCATTAATTCCCTACAATTACAAATTAATAATGAATAAATGATATGTCATTACATGAGTGTCAAGCTTGCTTGCAGTATAGACATAGAAATGCAGAATAGTTTTGGTGTTATATGTACATTCTCCAATTTGTCATATAAAAACACTCGTTTTTGACCCAGATAGATCACATATTTTGTGTTTATTTGATTTTGTGTTATTTATTTATTTATTATTAATTAAATTACTTATTGCTCTCTTTTATATATTCACTATACCGGTCAAAATGTGAATCTTGAATCATCTGAATGTCAGACTACTCTTTCCAATAACCCTTTCCGTAAACTGTTATCTCTAAGTGCATGTAATAAATAAATAAATAAATATGCATCAACAACAAAAAAAAAGTCATCATATGATGTGCATTAGGCATTGCGCAAGCAGACACAGACGGTGCATGTGATGTTTTTATTTTATTTAATATGCCCTAGAGACTGGGACAGTGTTTCTGGCTGTTCCTCTTGCTGAAGATAAATGACAGATTTGATCTCAGGAAGTCCTCTGGATCACCCTCTCACCATCCAACATCAGGACAGAGTTTGACTTTGCAGTCCACCTCTTTGTCTTCCACTCATGACTTAGGCAGTGGTGAGTATTAACAAACACATAGCATCTATGTTAAACCAATCCTTTCTGATTTTACATCTAAAAAGTCAATTTATTATGAAGAGGCCGGTTTATAGATTTTGTTTCAGTAAATGCTTTTGAATGACTCCTGGGTTCAAATGTATTTGTGTATTGAGTCGTACTCATGCACATCTGAATAAATCATCCATTGGCTGCTCAACTTATATGAATATACAATATACTATGTGAATATATTTTCATGTCATAAATGCTTTTATGGCCTAAACCAGAGTGTTCAGGGCTTTGCACCCATGAATTAATCTACATTTCTAAAGGATGTCTTGGTTAAAGTATGCACATATGTTTGAACCGTTAGCTCTGTGACCCGTGCTGATGCGATGCGGTGTGTGTGAGGGGTACGCTTGAGGACACTGACGCCTGTATGCATGTTCATGAATGCTTTTGTCTCTTTGCTGATGTAAACAGGGCCTTATCTGCTGGTGAGATCATGCATTGCATGCTTTATCCTTCCATGCATCGAGCCCAACATTATCTGTCGCATTGGACATGCCACAGAGTCGCTCCAGTGCTGGAGAGTTCAGAGAATCCTGCAAAAGCAGGTGAGATAAGATCACATCCCCTCAGGATTGGATTTAGAGAACAACTAGTTTTATTGTGTTCAACATGAATTCATAGACGCTTACAAGCATGCTTGTGTGTTTTCATGCACAGACCAATCTTAAAATACTGTAAAGCAGTGTATGTAAATAAAACATACAGTAAAAACTGTAATATTGTGAAATATTATTACAATTTAAAATAATTGTTTTCCATTTTAATATATTTTGAGATGTGATTTATTTCTGTGATGCAAAGCTGAATTTTCAGCATCATTACTCCAGTCTTCAGTGTCACATGATCCTTCAGAAATCATTAATATGCTGATTTGATCAAGAGATATTTATTATGCTCAATGTTGAAAACATTATATTTTTGTAGAAACATGATACTTTTTTTAGTGAAGTAAAAATAAATCTTTTTTTTCACACCAGTTTTTTGTCATGGTGTTAACTACTTAAGCTAAACCTACCCTTTAAGGGCACATACATATGTACAAATGGGTTGGTTATTCACTTTAAACGTCATTCATGTGGTCTATTCCTGTCTAGGTAGGTGGTTCTTGGCCAGAACAAGCTTCAAAATAAACTTTACGCCAATACGTTTTGTTCTACAAGATTAGCTTTTGCATATATTAGCATGAGATAAAGATGAATGCTTTTCCTTTTTAAGAACTGTAAATCACTCTTTGTAATCACTCTTTTCATTAGCTCATTCCTCAGTTCCACCGTTGTTGGTGGATTGGGAATTAAAGCCAAAAAGTGGACCAGAAGACAACAACAGCTTTTGTCAAATCAGCACTTTATGCTCTGAGCTCCAGGTGTAGGAGACCCTGAGAATTTTGTCCCATATGCAAAATAACAGCATTTAAAAAATGTCAGTGCATTCAGCAACCTGTACTTCTAAAAGTGCTTTAATTGTCCGCTTAGGAACTGAAACTCCCTAATTACACACTTAACAATATGGCAAGGCATTTTCCTAAGGCCATCAGCCTAATTCTGATTGGCTGAGACGACATTGTATGCAAATGACAGAATGAGGTTTCCATCTGACTGTATCAGAACCACAGGTGCCTTCCTCGCTCCCTATAGTCAGTCAATGACTTAAAAATACAGCGTTTGTATTATGAATGAACTTTTTTAGCTTTAGCCAGGCTTCCAAAGCATTATAATGTGACATCTAGAACAAATTAAAATGACTTAGAGATAAGCATGTGAATATTTATAGCTTATTTTGGTGGAATATTATTTATGAAAACAGTCATTCTATCAGATGCCATTTTTTCCTTTAATGGTCACAGTACAGTCATTGAGAGAAATCCTGGCTTCTATTATGCATCTAATTAATGGTTTGTTTCTATATCACCTCCTTTAAAACTATTTTTTTTTTTACGTCTCACTCCTTCTTTTCATCCAGCGCACAGAATCTGGGCGAGTGTGACTCACACAGTCCTGCTGGAGTGTCTGCTGTCAGCAGTTCTGTCTAAGTGGGTGACAGGAGAGAAATAATGACAGGCAAGACACCTGTAAACAAACACCCACACACATACTGTAGCCATGCATGCACAAGTGTAATGTGTCGCACACAGGGTTAAACTGCAAATGTGCCAAATAGTGTTTCCATCTACATGTTACACTCATGCATTTGGCAGATGCTGGTATCTAAAGCGACTTGCATTGCATGCAACGTACATATTTTATAGATCCATGCATTCCCTGGAAATCAACTCATGTTCTTCAAGTGCCATTGTATAGGAGTGATCTGTTTAACATGCAACTGAAAACAAGATTTCTATTTCCTTATGGAAGACCACAGTTATGTCGTTGCAACCTGTAAGAATTTCCTTCTTGTTCAGATTTTTTATTTTTTTTAATGAATACTTTTATTCAGCAAGGATGCATTAAATTGATCAAAAGTGACAGTAAATACATGTATAATGCATTAAAATGTATCCTTAAAATTTATATTTCAAATAAATGCTGTTCAATTGATTTTTCTATTCATCAAAAAAAAATCCTTAAACAATGCAGAGGGGACTTAACAAGAATAAATTACATTTTAAAATATATTAAAAGAGAAAACCGTTATTTTAAATTGCAATGATATTTGACAATGTGTACTAAAAAATACCATTATTTATTTATTTATTTCATGCAATTGCAGCCTTTGTCAGAATGTGAGACTTCTTTCAAAAACACACATACATATACAGTGGGTACGGAAAGTATTCAGACCCCCTTAAATTTTTCACTCTTTGTTATATTGCAGCCATTTGCTAAAATCATTTAAGTTAATTTTTTTTCCTCATTAATGTACACACAGCACCCCATATTGACAGAAAAACACAGAATTGTTGAGAAATAATTGAAAAGTATGTATGTATAATATTTCAATTGTATAATAACTGAAATTGTGTACATTTTGCAATTCAATGTATAATAGTTTACAGGACAAACTGCGCATTTTACCCAAAATAGTTTGGTGTGATATGATTCCAAATGTAGGGGGGCCAGAGGGGGCGGGCAAGCTTGTTGACAGGGTACTGCCACTGGCCTCCCACAGAACCGCCCATGCAAAGGCATGTGATCGAATTAATGAAATTTTTATTTTTGGTTTAAATATTCCTTTAAAAAAAAAATGTTTTCCTACAAAAAAATAAAAAATTATAGGAGAAATAAAAATTGACACCAGAAGTCAAAGATACGCATTAAGAGTATACAAAATATATAGCGACTCAAAAAACAGTTTTTATAAATTTGATGAGAAATATTGATCTCTGTATTTTGACTGCAGACTTTGATATCTTGACAAATCTGAGCACATATTGTTGAGATCACTCGTACAACTCTACTACATTATGTGAGATTACTGCCATCAAAAAATGAAAATAAATGAAAATAAATCAATAAATCAATAAAAATCTGGCTCCATAGGCTCTCAATGTAATCTGTGATACTATAACTTGGCTAATTTAAGATTATTTTGTGTTGTGCTTCTCTTCACATCCTGACCCATTTGTTTGCTGCTGTCACTAGCACTTAACATCATTTTGTCACAATGCAAACTATGACACATAAGAATCAACCAACGGCACAGAGAAAATGAGATGTTGTGACTCGATCCGTGCATTAATGACTTCTTCTCTGTTCAGCGCTGCTCGTAACATGACAACAGTTTGTGTCATCGCTGGAAATCCTGAGACTGTGGGCAGAATCTCTCATCCAGGCATGAGTTTTCATCATCTTGCATGCTGTTCTTCATTGTGTACATATTTTTGTGCGGTAAGGTCAGATATTGCATCATTCGGCTTTACATACACTCTGGCCAAACAAAAACTGGCAACAATGTGCCAGGAAAGGCAGAAGGACTCAGACGAGGACAAGTGAAAGAAAGGAAAGGTCACGTTTAATTCTATTTTACAGTTTATTTTGACACCTAAAAGTCATCCTTTACTCACCCTCATGTTGTTCCAAACCTATATGCTTTGGCAAAATGCAATTATTGTAAATCCATGCAATTGCAATGGATGGAGCTTTCAAGCTTAAAAAGAATGCAAAATCATCAAAAATGTGTCATAAAATTAGTCCATTGTTTTATGTCTAAAATCATCTAAAGTCATGCTATATCTCCACAGTATATATCATAAGTTATGTTCCAGAAGAGAGCTTCATGAAAAAATCATTCATCTGACTTGGATCTTTACAGTAAATTGATTGAACCTGTTCACAAAACCAGTTTGAATGACTCAGTAATGAATCTGAATGATTCATAATCCAGTCTCAGCAATTAACATCTCACTGTATTTAAAGATTGTAAGTCAAAAATGACTTAAATGTTGGTCTGTTCAGTCCACCTTTATTGTAACAGCATGGAAAAGAGCGATCAGAAATTGGTCCAAATCGAATACAAGTCCACAAATATCCAATCTCATATAGATTTGATCTGTGCCAGATGTTTGGGGAAAAAAAAGTACACAGACCGCAGGAAGCCAACCTGAAAGTCCAGGACCTCCGCTTTCATCTCAGCAGCTGAAAGAGAGAGAGAGGCGGGTCTGAAGGACAAGAGGAGTGACATTGGGTATATCTGGAATCATATACAACTTTCATGTCTTGACCAAAAACAGTACGCAGTGTGTTTTCTCTGCACAGGATGCAGATTTCCTGTATGCAGGAAACACACAGGTGATCTACAACATTTGCCAAATTGCTCAATATGCAATGCACTTGACTTGACCTTCCATTTCCACTGAAAACTCTAGCATTCATTAGTTATTTACTCGTAGTGTTTGTGCTACAGACATGAATGACTCAGATCTCGTGGTTTGTACAGAAGAGGTGTGCAATTACTCTTTTTATAATGATTAGATTTACGCTTTCCATTTAATGGACAATAAAATCGGCTAAAAATCCATCAGTTTAACACTAAATGAGGAACCTAAGTCATATATAAAGACTTGAGACGACGACCTACAGAGCAAGTAAACAACCACATATCATAGCAATATCATAGAAACATGCTTAAAAACACCAAGAACATCCTAGTAAATGCATAGCAATTTGCTAAAAACACCTAGAATGTCCTAGCAACCTTATAGCAACTTCCTGGCAACCACCTATAACACTGAGCTTTTTTTTTTTTGCATTGGAATGCACAACACACATGGTCTTCAATTAATAGAATAAAATAAATGCATAAATAAATAATCTAGCTGTTTCATTTATCATCTATTCATTTATTTATGTTCCACATTCTTTTTTTTTACTTATTCTTTTTTTTAAATGTATAAAGTTGTATTATTATTATTATTATTGTAGCGAATTTAGCTCACAACAGGAAATATGAATAATTAACCATAACTAATTATGATTAATTATTAATATTTTAGATCCACTGTAGATATTTAGCTGACCACTCAGGGTCAACCGTCTTGTCAATTCTAAGAACGTTAATTTCCTGGTTAAAGGAAATAACTTTCTTACTGTACAATTCTATAAGTTTGTAACGTAAATCTGCATGATTATTGACTCCGGTTATTATTATTATTATTATTATTATTATTATTATCAGTAGTAGTAGTAGTATTAGGGTTTATTTTATTTTATTTTACTGAAGTGGTTTTTGCCACTTTTATTCACTTTTATTTCCTCGGCAATTGAATATTTGGAGGGTCAAAGGCTATGAGAATGGAAAATTTTAAAGTCATATCCAGAGCCATCCACAAAAATCTAGTTCTAGTTATAAACTATATATATATATATTTTTTTTTACATGTTTCACATGTCATTTTGAATATGCATTGTGCCATACATTAAGATAGGACTTTAGCAATTCTGCACAGCTGTGCTGCTGTATGAGTGCATTGCTAACCCTAATCATCATAATTTGCAATACTTGGATGGAACGGTTACAAATATGCAATTTTATATGAACTGTTGTGAAGGCAGTTTAATCAAAGACATGCTGCAATGAGAGAATCAGGTTTAGTGTAGTTTGATGTTCATATGCATATACACTCTGTAATGAGAACAGATGTAAACATGTGCATGGTGCAATGGCACTTAAACTTTAATGGCCTGTGGAAAATGTATGAAATTCATTAGCAAAGGTTCAAGTTTCTGTTGCAATCAGCTGAACAATACAGCAAGTGTTTTACAAATATGACCTGCTATGCATGTTTTTTTTTCTCTCTTGCACTGAAATTTCATGGTTATGTATAGGGTTATTTTGAGCTCCCTCAGTAAACTCTAATATCTCTTTTAGACTTTTATTTACGCCCTGTGTGTGGTAAATGATGAATTATGTTTGTGTAAATTATGGTTATATAAGCCACTTAAAAAGCAAGATTAACCGCAATAAAGCAGAAATGCTTTCTTTTCTCCCATGAGTTAAATAAATAATCAATTTGTGTATAGAATAACTGATTGTCAAAATAACAGATTAATCACTGGGATTAGTGTTGGTCATTAACTGATGTGCTTACCAGGGTAATGTAAAAGAGACTGCATGTATCACACTGCTGTGAATCTTCTTTTTCTTGTTTGTTTTGCTAAAACAAAGCCTAGAAGAACTACAGATGAAATGTATATTTATGTCATAATTTACTCATTGTCATGCTCTTCCAAACCTGTACGACCTTTAGTTTTTTGTTACATTTTCATTAAAGAAATATCAGACTCTAAATAAATAAATAAATAAATGTTATTTTATTTGAAACCATTTCTTTATTAATTATTTAATATAAGTTATTAATAAGTTATCAAATATAAGTTATTCTTCCATTATTAGTTATTCTTCCATTCCTCTTAAGAAAAAAGTCAAAGATATTTGGACACAAATTTTGGGTATGCTAACTTTTTCATTTTAGTTTACATTAAAATAAAAAAAAACACAAAGTTATCCTTAATTGTTTTATTTATAGCAGTTTTAAAGCAATCAAAGCATCCGCCACAAGCACATGGAGTTTTATTCAACAGATTCACAATAGGAGAAACTTTAATACAGTGCAATTTCATGGCGCTTTGTGTTGTGTAACATCACAAACAACTTAAAAACACAGTACAGAAACCAGACTGTGCTCAGCTGAGGTTCTTGAATGCTCTGTATTGATTTCTTGAGAAATGAATGTGCTTCTTTTCTCAGGCTGTTTATTGTAAACATCCATGGACCGTGAGTATCCTATGGTCATTGTGGGATTTGGATCCGGGGGGGTTGTCCAGTTCCACGTTCCCCTAACACCTAATTAAACGCACCCAGCGGCGCACGGGGCAGGAAGCGGAACGGAGATGGGGTTAGCTGGTCAGGGGCCGGGACAGTACACGGTGGCCTGGGTGAGCTGGTGGATGCGACCCATAAATCCCCCTCCTCATCCCTGCTGGTGCTCCAGGCATGAACTTTCTGGGGGTTTTCGGAGCAGAACAAGCTCTCAGGCAAGTTCATCCGTCACTGAGTGAAGATTTATCCAGCCAGATTTGTTTGTTGGAGCATTTTGGTGGTTTGTCTCAGTGTTAGCAGAACAATAGTTTAATTTCATTTTATTATTATTTAATTTTTATTATCAGTAGTAGCATTAATAGTAGTAGTAGCATTTGGATTCATTCATTTATTCATTTATTTATTTATCTTG
This sequence comes from Sinocyclocheilus grahami, assembly GCF_001515645.1. NCBI lineage: Eukaryota > Metazoa > Chordata > Actinopteri > Cypriniformes > Cyprinidae > Sinocyclocheilus > Sinocyclocheilus grahami. The sequence goes on from NW_015506629.1 coordinate 49,896, forward strand.
ATGGAAATTTCTTAGTACACATTTCTTGGTACACAGTCTCAAGGCTTTGAGTATTGACTGTTTGGAGTATCAAAGATTTATTAGTATAAACTTAAAGATTTATTAACTAAAAAGCAATACATTAATGTAATTTAATATTTTTTTTATATTTTAATGTTTTATTATTATTATTATTTTATTCAAGTGTTTTTGTCACTTTTATTCACTGTTATCACTCATCTCGATTTCTCAAGGTTTTGTCTTTTGACTATTTGGAGCGTCAAATAAAAAATGACTTAATTTAATAATAATACATTAATTGAGTTAATATTATTTTTTTATATTTTAATGTTTAATTACTGTTATTTGTTTGTTTGCCACATTTATTAACTTTTATTACTCATCTTAATGGAGATTTCTTGACCGGTGTACAGTCTCAAGGGTTTTGATTACTGAATATTTGAAGTGTCAAAGTCAGCAGAAAGGGCAAACTAAGAGTCTGTGAGTCACAGGAGTCTTTCTTACAAAAAAGTACACAAGAAGATTGTTCAGTCAAACGAAATTTTGTCAGAATACATGTTTGCTTTTAATTGGTTGTCAGTGAAGAAAGATGCATTTGAGATCAATTAGCAATGCTAACCAACTAACAGTTACCCAATCCATTGGTTTTGAGTAACATTGATGATTAGTGAAAGACAAATGGTTTTCTTATTGATTGCCATGGTGCTTTTGCAGATTGAAATCTGTCTCTCAACTGTATTTGTTTAAAAACATCCACAGATAAAATGCAAGGTGTTATTTTCTTCATCATTAAATCTAGATTGTTCTGTACTTTCCTCACTGTTTATTGACATTTCAAAATCCCAAATGGTGAATTCTGAAGTTTTTTGAAAAGTTGATATTAAAAATGCACTCAAGGATAGTATTGATTTATTATCTGACATTAAAGAAGGCTGAACTTAACGTTCTGTCTCCAACTCTCCATTCCTGTCATCTTAAACAGAATTATGACATTATTAATGAGTAATGGATGGAGAGGAGAGCGCACGTATACCAACTAACAGTTACCCAATCCATTGGTTTTGAGTAACATTGATGATTAATGAAAGACAAATGGTTTTCTTATTGATTGCCATGGTGCTTTTGCAGATTGAAATCTGTCTCTCAACTGTATTTGTTTAAAAACATCCACAGATAAAATGCAAGGTGTTATTTTCTTCATCATTAAATCTAGATTGTTCTGTACTTTCCTCACTGTTTATTGACATTTCAAAATCCCAAATGGTGAATTCTGAAGTTTTTTTCTCTAGTCAGAAAAGTTGATATTAAAAATGCACTCAAGGATAGTATTGATTTATTATCTGACATTAAAGCAGGCTGAACTTAACGTTCTGTCTCCAACTCTCCATTCCTGTCATCTTAAACAGAATTATGACATTATTAATGAGTAATGGATGGAGAGGAGAGCGCACGTATCCCATTGTCTCCTGGGAAGATTGAAATCCCGCAGAACGAACACCTTTTCTTTGTAGTGTTCGAGTTAAATGAAAATGTGTGTACGTGTAAAGAATAGTAGTGTGGTTGTATGTATGTATGTATGCAGGGAGATTTTATATACTGTAACTCTGGGAATGGTTGATCATACACAAATAGGAGAGGCTATTGGGTCGTTCATTATACATATGCATGATTATGTAAATTTTTAATGCATACAACTCTCTTAAACCACCTTCCTTCATACAAACCTCGGCTTTAATTCTATGTGATCAGTTTTGTCCTTCATAGTCTTTGCTCGGAGCCAAAAAAATAAATAAAAATAAATAAACATTCATATGTGGTCTGAAATCGTATTTGTTGGAAAGTGTGCACAAATTTTTAATGCATACAACTCTCTTAAAGCACCTTCCTTCATACAAACCTTGGCTTTAATTCTATGTGATCAGTTTTGTCCTTCATAGTCTTTGCTCGGAGCCAAAAAATAAAAATAAAAAAAAATAAACATTCATATGTGGTCTGAAATCGTATTTGTTGGAAAGTGTGCAAAAGTGTGTGCAACTGTGTCTAAATGCACTCATTTTCACTCACTTCTTCCTTATATGTGACCTTAATGTAGCAAATTTGCAGCATTCACAGTACTTTGACACTTTGTACTTTTGTCACTTTGACATTCACAGTATAAGATATTGGATTTGTTTTCTCCTACTCTTTAAAAGTTGCTGAGCCTGTTTTCTATCTTAACTCCTCACCATTATATGGTTAGTTACATTTTATTATTTGCATTTAGCTTCGGATTCCTCCCGCTGTCTGCAACCCTATTAAAAACTGACCCGTTTTGAACCACCGCATTAGCAGATCTGTCTGTAATGGATGTCTGCGCTGTAAGAAGGTGAAACATCTCTGCGTTGTTAGTTTAGAGGAATCTCTAAATTTGGAAACTGTCCATGATACTGTTACGGTGCTTTTTGTGTCCTTTTAAAGCCTGAATGTTCCCGTTCATTGAACTTGAATGGAAAAGAAGATGGATCAGTCTTCAGATTTGCTCCGTTTGTGTACAGTAGAGGAAAGCAAGTCATGTAGTGAGTAAGTAATCCTCCTTCAGAATTTAAATTATTTTCTATTTATTAACAAATGCAGCCGATTTTCACTTTTTGTTTTGCACCCTGAGCATTCAAGTTAAACGGCAACTTGTTTCACACAGTCATTTTGCGTTCAACTTTCCTGCTTCTTTCAGTGGTTGTGGTTCATGGATGCTGACCTTTTTATGCTTCCCCAAAGCTGCAAAGCATATCTGCAGTAGTGAAGTAGGGTTGTCTATGGAGAAAGAATTGAATTGACACAACTCTTGCGCTCTGTGTTGTTGTTGCTGACAAATACAGGGATTTATGAACATGCACTGTGTGTCCTTGGCAAACTAGTCAGGCAACAACAGAGAAATTGGGAGAGAAGCACAGGAGACAGAAATAAACTCCTAATCTGTGTAATATCTCTCCTCTGCCCTTCTCTAAACATTACCACCTGTTCCTCCTGCTAACATCCAGTGTATGGGACTGTGTTGTGCCCAAAAAAGGCCACTTGCCAGAGTTGCTAATCCTCTCGGTGGGCCTTCTTGGAGGCCCAAAGGACGTTCAGAAGGCCGCTCGTAAACATGATGGTTTGGGTTTCCAAGGAGATATTGTTTCCCACTCACTTATTGCTCATATTCACAGCAAGAGATCGATAACTTTAGCTTTTTTTTTTGGTAAGATAATCCAAAACGTCTAGAGCAGCACTTAAACAACATGTTAAAAACATGTAAAAAAAAAAAAATACATTTACTAAAATATTAAATAAATAATAATAATAATAATGAAATAATAAAGTATAATATTGTAACATTATATATATATATATATATATATATATATATATATATATATATATATATATATATATATATTGTTACAATATTATATTTTTTTTTTTTAACTAATAAACATTAACAGCTAACTTATTGAAAAGTTCATAGAAACTTTTTAAGAAAACCATTAGGATTATTTTACTTTGTGACATTATTGTTATGCACAAATTACACAAAAAACATTTCTCCTGAAACTCCAATTAAGATAATGTGACATTACCTGTAATTGCAGTAATTCATGATTATTATTTTTATTCTAGTATACATATATATATATATATATATATATATATATATATATATATATATATATATATATATATATAATTCATAATAATACAATATTATTATAATTTTAATAATAATAATTTTAAAATTCTACATTTTTATATTTATATTTGTATATTATTTATATTTAATATTTTAGATTGTGTTTTTAGTTTTTAGTTTTTAGCACAAACTGCATATTCCAATAATCAGTACTTATTACTTTGGTTGGATATATTTAATTTAGGCACTTAATCAATAACATGTATTAATTGATATATTAATTAAACATTCAATTAAAACTTGATTAAAGTTTTGATTTCCATCATCACATTTATTTACTCATTTATCCCCAAAACAGTAATGAACTGTTATTTAAAAAAATAGTTATACAATTCCTTCTTCCTTTCTTTCTTTCTTTTTTTTTTAATCACAATGATTTTTCCAGATCATCACAACAAATATATAAATAAATGCATACATAAAGTAAATACTTTTTTGTTCCGCTGAAGACTGGAATAATGATGCTGAAAATTCAGCTTTTCGTCACAGGAATAAATTACATTTTGCAATATATCCAAATAGAAAACAGTTATTTTAAATCGTAATAATATTTCACAATTATACTGTTTCATACTGTATTTTCGATCAAACAAATGCAGCTTTGGTGAGTAGAAGACACTTTTTTCAAAAACATTTTACCGTCCCCAAACTTCTGAACAGTTATAGATGAAATTTGTTAAAGTTTTAAATGCATCCCCATCGGTTTATACTCTGTAAAGTTAATCCACTATAACAAAAAAATAATAATAAAGATAAGTTCGACATCAGTATGTATCTTTCCGGCTTTCTCCGCCAGTGTGTGTCAACATTAATTGGCTATGCTAAATAGCTGCACAGTTCCAGGTGCTCGGCCTTGGTGTGTTTGCTGAAGCGAGCTCTGATCTGACACTGCTGCATGAGGAAATGATCCAGGCTGGTTATGACACACTCCGCTGAGCCAGGGTCATCTGGAAGCTCATGAAATAACCTCGACCACCTCCAAGACTTTCAGCATATGGCCCGTTTGACCCTCAAGGGCACAGATACTCAGAAAAGCCTCAATATGTTCAAGGGTCTACTGTTGAAAGAGGCCTGACTTGTGAATTTTAGATCCTTCAGCTCGTTTGTTAAGCTTGTCACACAAAGCGAGCAACGTTTGGGCTTAAATAGGCTCATAAAGCGGAGCAGCTTCATCATTCCTTGGCTTCTGAAACAACAACGAAGGTATGTAAGTGTTTTGGCTGTTTTTAGAAAAAAACAATTGTCTGTACCAACATTCTGATTGATTGATACAGCATTCCAAAAACAGTTGTAAATAAAACAAAGATTACTGGAGTATATTTTACTAGCAATGTGTCAGTTTTTGCTCTTTAAATAATTATTACATCCCATATCCAAGCGGAATTAGTGTTCATAATGCTAAAAGCTATTATCTTTTGACTAATCACATTGTGGCACATTTGAATATGAACTGAGATTTGAGAGCTATGATAAAGTTGAAAATTTTGGGTCAGTAAGATTTTTTATTTTATTTATTTATTTATTTTAATGAATAGCCTGCTTTTATTCAGCAAGGATGCATTACATTGCTCAAAAGTGAGAGTAAAATAAATCTATAATGTTCCAAAAGATTTATATTTCAAATGAATGTGGGTCTTTGAATTTTGTATTCATTAAGGAATCCCGAAAAAGTTAAATAAATACATCATTATGGATTCCACAAAAATATGAAGCAGCAAAACTGTTTTCATCATTGATAGCAATCAGAATTTTCTTGAGCAGCAAATCAGCATATTAGAATGATTTCTGAAGGATCATGTGACACTGAAGACTGGAGCAATGATGCTGAAAATTCAGCTTTGCATCCCAGGAATAAATTACATTTGAAAATATATTCAAACAGAAAACTGATTTTTTTTTTTTATCTAATCAATGAGGCATTAGTTCAAACACATAAAAAATCTTACTGACCCCAAACTTTTGAAAGGTAATGTACGTCTTCTATTAACTTGATATATAGTACTATATATAGCAGATATTTTTTGCTACTATATGTTGTTTTATTTTTCCTTGGACCTTATCTTTCTTCAAAACAACTCTATTTGTGTTTCACTGAAGAAAGGAAATATGGATTTGGAACCATATGAGGCTGAGTAAATTATGTCAGAATGATCCATTTTGGCTGTGACGAGATTAAGGTTGAAGGTTTTTGCAAAGCACAGGGTAAAAGAGTGGTTAAAGATGTATTAAGGCAGCAGAAAGATACTCAAAACCTTGCAATGCTCGGAAAGTTTGACATTTATGTTCACAGGAAGAAGCTGGTGGGAGCAAACAGCTCTGATGATGAGGTGCTATTTTGCACTGATAAAAATATGTGCTTTATTTTCATACCAAGCATATAATTATAAACTCTTCCAGCTTGGCCCTTAATGAATAAGGGAGGGAGGAAGGGTGAAAAGCTCAGAAAGAAACATCAAAAGCTTTCCACACAGCACTCTATGGCCCAGAGCTGCCCACACACACAGGCATTTCCATCTCTGCGCCCATAGCATCACACCCTTTACTCATCCGCCTCAGCCAATCACAGAGCAGCGCTGTGACCCGCTGTTGCCCTCATCCTGCCCACAGCCAATGATCTCATCCCCCTCGGTGGATCCCGCCCACTTCTGGTGCCTCTGCTGCGTTTGCCCGAGGTCACTGGGATTTCTAGCAATTATCACTCTTTCTTTTTGCCATTCTGTGTTCCATTCTGAGTTCTTTTTTTAGCATTACGTGTTCAGATGGGGGTGAGAGGATGTTCTCGGGGTGCTTGTTCTAGCAGTTTGTTCAGATAAATGCAGAAAAAAATTTGCCAAAGTCCCTCCTACAAGACAAGTTTGTTCACTTGTCAGGCAACATCACCAAGTTCTAACAACGCTGACTCTAGTCATGCAAGTACAGCTCCTGTCTACTTGAATGGGGAAAGTCGGAAACCTGATTGTATTTCAAAAATAACAATAATAGACTTAGAGCCCAATACGACTTTAGGAGTAGTGTTAAAATAATAATAATAATGTTTTTTTTTTTTTGCATAACATTATAACCACGACAAGAAAACTGGACATTTCAACCTTTTAGAAACTTTTCAAAACACTGTATGGTGGGAAGCTATAGGTTGATTTGTTGCATAAATCATTAGAGATAGACAAAAAGTGCAGAACATTAATACACAAGTAATAATAATAATAATAATAATAATAAATAATAATAATAATAATTATACGACTGGTTGATTGGATATACACAATAACATAAAAAGTTAATAAAGACATTATTATGTAATAATAAATAATAAATACTGTTCTTTTGCACTTTCTATTCATCGAATAATAGTCAGTAAAGAAAAGGAAATAAGTATCAGTTTTAACAAAAATAAGAAGCAGCACAGCTGTTTTCTACGGAAGTTCTAAGCGGCCATGCATTATTTTTTTTCCCTTCTTGTTTTCTCGTTATAACGACTTATTTTCTCGTTATATCGACATAACGAGAGTTGTTTTCTCATTATAACGACTTATTTTCTCGTTATATCGGCATAACGAGAGTTGTTTTCTCGTTTATAACGACTTAATTTTCTCGTTATATCGACATAACGAGAGTTGTTTTCTCGTTATAACGACTTAATTTTCTCGTTATATCGACATAACGAGAGTTGTTTTCTCGTTATAACGACTTATTTTCTCGTTATATCGACATAAAAAAAACTTTGTCGAGATAACGAGAAAATTAAGTCGTTATAACGAGAAACAACTTTCGTTGTCGATATAACGAGAAAATTAAGTCGTTATAATGAGAAAACAACTTTTGTTATGTCGAGATAACGAGAAAATTAAGTTGTTATAATGAGAAATTAAGTTTTGTTATGTCGAGATAATGAGAAAATTAAGTTGTTATAATGAGAAAACAACTTTTGTTATGTCGAGATAACGAGAAAATTAAGTCGTTATAACGAGAAAACAACTCTCGTTATGTCAAGATAATGAGAAAATTAAGACGTTATAACGAGAGAACAACTCTCGTTATGTCGAGATAACGAGAAAATTAAGTCGTTATAACGAGAAAACAACTCTCGTTATGTCGAGATAACGAGAAAATTAAGTCGTTATAACGAGAAAACAACTTTTGTTATGTCGCGATAACGAGAAAATTAAGTTGTTATAATGAGAAAACAACTTTTGTTATGTCGAGATAACAAGAAAATTAAGTCGTTATAACGAGAAAACGAGAAGAAAAAAAAATATTGCATGGCCGCTTAGAACTTCCGTAGTTTTCAACATTTATAATAATAAAAAAAAATGTTTCTTGAACAGCATATCTGCATATTAGAATGATTTCTGAAGGATCATGTGACTGAAGACTTGAGTAATGATGCTGAAACTTCAGCTTTGATCAGAGGAATAAATTACATTTTTAAATATATTACAATTAAAATTTTTTATTTTAAACTGTAATAATATTTCACAATTTTTTTTTTTTTTTTTGTATTTTTGATCAAGTATATGCAGCCTTGGTGAGCAAAAGGATGCGTCCTTCAACACCATCAAAATATCTTACTTCAAACTTTTGAACGGTAGTGTATTTATGTATGTATTTATTTATTTGTTTTATTTACCAATTTATTTTGTTATAGCTTTTTTGGAAGCTTAAAAAAACCCTTAATGCCCTTTTTAAAATGTTTTTTTTCTTCTTATGTTTTATACCGTCTTTAAATCTTGACCTCAATGTTGTCCACTCAAACGTCTTGTTTTTTCCCTGTTCTCCCTCACAGTGCAGGTCTGCAGGGACACAGGGAGATGGTTTATTGTCTTATTGGGGTGCTGAGCATTCGGCGCTGTACCTTTTCCTGTTGGATGGAGCTCTGCAGGGAAATCAGGAAGGTATCAGTCTAATCCAATGAGCCTGCTGTATCTCTCAACACACTGTGCCAATGAACAGAGTGAACACACACACATACACATATAGCAACGCTCCATCAATCCCTCTGTGTCCCTCAGCTACTCTATCTTCCTCCATCTCCTTGATTCTCTCACAGTACACCTGTTTATTCTCTAACCATCTTTACTCTTTTTCCCTCTTCCTCAGGCTAAACTCAAACACCATTGCAAGAGAAGAAAACAAACCAGCGTCTGACTGCAGTGTGGTGCTCTCGAAGTGGACTGGTGGTCTTCGACCATCTACAGATGTCCTTTATGTTATTTGAGGTTTCAGAATGGAAATCAGCCCATGCAGAACATGCAGATTTTGAGGAATCTATTTGGAACAAGTGGTAAATTCTAAATGGGATTGTCCTTCCAAATTCATTGGGTTTATTGGTACTGAAGCTTCTGGTAGGGTGACATCAGATACATGAGCATATAAAAGCTTTCATACCTTCACGTTTAACTTTTTAACTTAACTTTTTGACATGTGGCCAAGTATGGTGCTCTGCATTTATCCCATAAGTGCTGTACATTCACTCCCCCCACCTACAATCCCTGCCGGTACGAGACTCGAACCCGCGACCTTTGAGACTCGAACCCGTTTATTAATAATAATAAACTTTATTTTATAACATACCTTTAAAAGCAACTGTTCAAAGCGCTGAACATATTATGAACAAAGTAATAAAGTTTATTTATATATATTTATATAACTATATAAGTTTAAGTTTAAGTTTAAGTTTACTTTAGATCAAGTGTAAAAAAATATATATTCCGATCTTTAGATTGGGCTCCAGTTCCCCCTTTAATGTAAATGTGTGTCATTTTTGCCCATTTTATCACACATCAAAATCACACGTAATTGCACTACTGTGACACAAACTTTACTGTCCTGTGATGGGCTTTTAAAATATCTGGTGACCATAAAAAAACTTTTGGATTTTAGAATTAAAAGTGCTAAAGTGGTTCATGGTGTGAAAATGGACTAAATGGCTTGATGGCGTTTGAAGGCTAATAGTGGTACACTGAGGGGTTTAGAATTGATTTGAGTGATGTAGGCAACTTATTGATTATGATGTTTGTGTAGAACTGATTATACAGTATATTATGCTGTGTAATGTATGTTTGTTATTTACTGTATGCCTTTTGTGATATAAGATCCAACCATCGGGAATTCTCTTTATATTTAGATGCTTTTGGTTCATCAATTCAAACATAATTGCTTTTTAATACGACATTTTGGTGGCAGATTCTTCCTAATAGAGATGCATTGGAGGCAGAAGCAGATGTGGTTGTTGATTAGTTTTCCTACATTGAAAAATTTTAGTGGCTTCTAAACAGAAAGAAAAATAAGAGAATATCTGATAACCGTGTTGTTTTGGTAGTAATGATTATATTAAATAATCCATCCAGGGGTATCTAATTTATTTTTATTTAAACTGTAGCATTTTCATAATAAATCCCATAGTTTGTTTATTAGGAAAAACTATCTGCAATGACAGCACAGTAATCACAGTAATTAGGAGGCATTTTACCTGTGGTTATTTTCTTCACATTGCAAAAGCCATATTATTCACTATGAAGAACTTTAGTACATTTTCATAGGGGCAAGTACAAAGTAGAATCAAGGACTTTAAAGTCTGGACCTCCATGAATTATGAACCAAGCTTTCAGTTTTCCTCCTGTGTTTTGTTGTAATGATCTTTGATCATAGGGAAAAAACCTGGCCTTGCTTGGCCTTCAGATATTCCAAGAGATGACTTGAATCATTAAGTGCCTGATGAAAGGAAAACAATATTTGTTAAGGAGTAGGAAACAAACATCTTCAGCATGGTGCCAGTAATGTTGTGTACTGCATGTGCACAAGTCTATTTCATATAATCTATCTATCTATCTATCTATCTATCTATCTATCTATCTATCTATCTATCCATCCATCCATCCATCCATCCATCCATCCATCCATCCATAGCGATAAAATTATTCTGATATCATTGGGGAAATATTTATACCGAGGTATGTGATATTGTCTGCACTGAAAATGGCTTTCAAGGTTCATCACAGTAATTCAGCTTCTCCACATGCCAGCATAATGGTCGATTATTTCCACATTAGAGAGTTATATGATATTTTGGAGAATAAGTCAATAAGTGTACAAACTCAACTGATATTGCATGTAAACGTTTTTCCATTTGTTATTCAATAACTGATAACATATATACTTCTGTTTTCTTCTGTTGCTTACAAAGGAGGTATTGCGATAAAATTATTCTGATATCATTGGGGAAATATTTATACCGAGGTATGTGATATTGTCTGCACTGAAAATGGCTTTCAAGGTTCATCACAGTAATTCAGCTTCTCCACATGCCAGCATAATGGTCGATTCTTTCCACATTAGAGAGTTATATGATATTTTGGAGAATAAGTCAATAAGTGTACAAACTCAACTGATATTGCATGTAAACAGTCTTATGGATTGTTTTGATGCGCGTCTCATCATTGTTTTGGTGAACCGCAGCTGCTAATGCTTCTATAAGCAGGGCAAAGAGTTATGGAGATAGCGAAGCCTTGTCTTGTTCCTCGCTAAAGCGTAAATTGTTTTGATATAATTCCATTAGTAATGACAGTAGCCCTAGGTGAGTGATAAAAAGCATTGATCCGCTGGGTAAATGACTCCCCAAAGCTAAACTTCCTTAGTGTCGCAAAAAGAAAATCCGGTTTACTTTCAAATGCCTTTTTCTGCATCTAAATCTAAGACAATTGTGTGTTTTATTGATTTTAGAAATATGCAATGAAATATATGTTTATTAGGACATGAGGCTGTATTTACAAATGAATATCGGTTTTATGATAAGTGTTTTTTGATGTAGAGTGTGTAATTTACTACATACACTGAAGATGCTGTTTTCGCCAGTTTATCTGCTGGATATCTGTTGCTATTGATTTCAATTTGTTTGTTTGTGGTTTCAATGGGTTTGATTGTATGGTTTGTGCAAATTGTTTTGTAATTCACTCATAAGTAATGAACTTATGTTGCTGGTCTGGAACCTCAAACAGCCAGAGCGAAGTAGTGTTGCACTTTTTGGTGGAATCAACCTACAATGGCTTAGAAGTTGTCTCTGCATAATGAGCTATGATACGAAAAAGTATTTTAACATCAAGAAAATTACATGTTTTAGGCTGTTTTCTCATTTTGTTTGATTGCTTGATTTATCTATCTATCTATCTATCTATCTATCTATCTATCTATCTATCTATCTATCTATCTATCTATCTATCTATCTATCTATCATCTATCTATCTATCTATCTATCTATCTATCTATCTATCTATCTATCTACTTTTAACCCTCATAATGTATTTGGGTCTATTTTGTCCCAGAAGAGATACATAAACATTTCTAAAAATGGCATTGTTTTTCATAAGGGAGCAAAAGGAAAGTTATTTCAAAGAAAAATGTTTTTTACATATAATTAATAACAATAATAACATTTTTAATAAATAAATTATATATATATATTTTATTTTATTTATTAAAAATGTTACATGTTTCTTGTTCTGGTAATTTTGGACCCATGAAGGTGTTTCCCCCCACCTCTCAAATGCTTTTGGGACTGAATTTTGTAAAATTAATTTATTTTGTTTGAAATCTTTTCACAGTAATTTCACTGTTTTGTTTGAGCAATCATGAGTTATGAAGTTTTAATTATATTTAATTAATTAAATTCCTTTCATTCCATAATACTGTAATTCTCAGATTTTATGTTCTTAGAAATACCATACAATGATATTGAAATATGGTTTATATTTAAAATAAAAAAATACACATATAATTTACATAATAGCTTTTTTTTCTTCTTTTTAATTTCAAACAATTTCTCATTTTTTTATTTATCAAAACAGAGTAAAGGCAGTAGTAGCATGGTAATAACTTGGTGAAACACTTTTTAAAACTTTTTTTTTACATTCACTCATTAATGAGAAGTTGCTGATCAGATGTGTTTTATTTGAAAATATTAAGTTATGACAGTTTATAACCAGATTCTTCAGGTCCAAATGGACCCGGAATGCAAAAATCATATATACAGATTTTGAATGCATTATGAGGGTTAAGGCAGTGGCTCTCAAATTTGTTTCTGTCATGCACTGCTTTGTCACATTCTTTTGGTTTTTGTCCTTTTCTGTTGAATCCTAGAAACAGCTTTACTGAGAAAAATATCAACAATGCTGCATATGTGTTTTCGATTTTCACTGTCTGAATTCCCAAACCCATGAACATAAATCATCCATGGAATACGAAAGAGATGGATGAGAGGATTGTAACTGTCAAGCTCCAGAAAGCACATCAAAGTTTTATAAAAGGAGTCCATCCAACTCGTGCTGATCCAAGTCTTTTTAATAGATTTGTATGAGTGAGAGACTGAATTTAAGCCATTATTCACTGGTAATCTTCTCTTCTATCAATCACATCTTGTGCATCAATGATACATCTTTGTTTAAACAAGTGCACTCGACACTTGTGTGAAGAACTGCGCAGAAAGTCCATCGGTTTTCACGCAGGAGATTTAAATGTGAGAAAGTAGGAAAGTCTCTCACGCACCTCGCAGTTTGAGAACCGCTGCTTTAAGGGATCAGGGTGAGGGTGGAACCTCAATAGACCTTCTCTGTGGCTGTGTAATAGTGTGAAAATGTGTTGAGCTGAGCTGAATATCCGCAGGATTTGTTTGTAAAACCATAAAATACATAAAATACACAAAGAAATGCCTAAAAATGCCTATCGCATAAGATCAAGATCCACTTCAGCTGTATCAAACCCATTTATTGTCACAGGCCTGAAACACCTTATTGTGTCAGTCAGTTGCTTGCATGCTTTAAAAAAAGAGCATATTGAACACGGCAGGTATTAAAAGCTGGAAGTAGAACGACAAGGTAGTATTTTGGGGCGGGAAGCACAAAGACAAAAATAGAGACCCTTCAGTTCCCCATCTCACTGCGCTTGATGTCAACAAATCCTGTTGTGTGATGACACTCAAAATGGAAGGTGTGCATACGGGTGTCGAGTTGACAGACGGAACATGTGCAATCAAAATACACCCTTTCTTTTGAAAAGCCACACACGCAGGATGTGCTCTTGCATTCAGAGATTTGATCTGGAACACAATCAAATTGGAGGGGTCTTTAAAGGGATAGTTCACCCAAAAATGAAAACTCATCCTCAGACCATCAAAGATGTAGATGAGTTTGTTTGCATTCCATCACATGCTCACCAATGGATCCTCTGCCGTGAATGGGTGCAGTCAGAATGAGAGTTCAAACTGCTGATAAAAATATCATAATAATCCACAAATAATCCACACCAGTACATTAATTAACGTTTTGTGAAGCAATAAGAAACACATCTATCAAGATGTTCTTAACTTTAAACCACTGATTCCGGCCAAAATACGAGTCCATAATTTATAATAAAGCTTCCTCCAGTGAAAAGGTCCATCCCCTGTTGTCCTGTCAAATCCACTGTTTTGGACTGTTTTTGCTTGTAAACGCTGCTTGATCTGTGCATATTTCTCTCTTGATTCAGACATGACGTCTTAGAAAGCAATGTTAGGACTCATATTTTAGCTGGAAGCAATGGTTTGAAGTTTTAATGATTGATTTGTTTCTTACTAACATGCAGCTTTTCACAAGACATTATTTGATGGACTGGAGTGGTGTGGATTACTGTGATGTTTGGACTCTCATTCTGACGGCACCCATTCACTGCAGAGGATCCACTGGTGAGCAAGTGATGGAATGCTACATGTCTCCAAATCTGATGAAGAAACAAACTCATCTACATCTTGGATAGCCTGAGAGTGAGTACATTTTCATGTTTTGTGAAGCAATAAGAAACACATCTATCAAGATGTTCTTAACTTTAAACCACTGATTCCGGCCAAAATACGAGTCCATAATTTATAATAAAGCTTCCTCCAGTGAAAAGGTCCATCCCCTGTTGTCCTGTCCAGTCCAAATCCACTGTTTTGGACTGTTTTTGCTTGTAAACGCTGCTTGATCTGTGCATATTTCTCTCTTGATTCAGACATGACGTCTTAGAAAGCAATGTTAGGACTCATATTTTAGCTGGAAGCAATGGTTTGAAGTTTTAATGATTGATTTGTTTCTTACTAACATGCAGCTTTTCACAAGACATTATTTGATGGACTGGAGTGGTGTGGATTACTGTGATGTTTGGACTCTCATTCTGACGGCACCCATTCACTGCAGAGGATCCACTGGTGAGCAAGTGATGGAATGCTACATGTCTCCAAATCTGATGAAGAAACAAACTCATCTACATCTTGGATAGCCTGAGAGTGAGTACATTTTCAGCAAATTTTCATTTTTTGGGTGAACCAAAAGAGAATAATGTAATATCTTAGTCACTATAATATCAAATCATTGATTGGTATTTCATGTAATTAATTTGTTTTTAACCAAACTTGAAAATTTTAACCAGTAGTACTTGGATGTAATGTTCATCCTAATAGAAAGCAGATGGCCTCATCCGAAAGAAAAAAGATTTGATTTACAGACAAATTGTGGTACTTCAATAAACAATCATATTCTCTGTCATCTGCGTTACTGTCGTCATTACCGTAATTGCCGTCATTTCAAACTCATTTGCACTAACACCAAGTGTTTGGTACTCCTCCCTTAAGGTTGCAATTCTCGAAATAGTACGATGCTAATTTCAAGAAAATGTCCTCTCATTTGTCACAGTGTTATGGGGAAGAAAAAAAAAGACAAAATGCCCAGTTCTCTCAATCTTAATCTATGTTCTGCTTCCATTATTGTCCACATGACAAAGAAAACAAAAATAGTTCAATTTGATGGATTAGTTCACAAAAGGAAGGTCGATATAAGTTATTCAGCTCAGCTTTACCTACTACATTTAGGTTTAAGAAATGCTTGAATATGCTAATTTGAGATGTCCTGTTCAGTGTTTCACCTCTGACGTTTGGCACATCATTAACTCTTCACTTCATATTACGTTTTAATTGGAGCAATTATCATGAATTACAGTAATTACTATACAGGTTTTTTGTTTTTTTCCAGCCATAATTCTTCACCGTCACTGTGCAATCAGTGTCTCATATTTGTCATGTGGTTGTTGTGGGTAGTGTGGTGAATTTTCTGTCTTGATGTTTGGCCTTTAGGCAGTCAGATGAGTCGAGGTAGATAATTGTGATAATTAACATGTCCACACAGTTTCTAGTTGACCTCTGGTGGGGCGAAAGTTCAAAATGTCTCTGGCCCAAAAGTGTGTCAAACCTGTTTCTAGGTATGAAAAATTGAAATGTGCGATTTTTTAAATTCCTTTGACCATGCAGGGTTTTTTTTTTTTTTGGCCAAAATCTTTAGGGATATAGACACTAATGCAAAAGTGTAATTTACTATAGTGATTTTACAGTATTATTCACTGTTCAGAAGTTTATTGTTCTTATGCTCACCAAGACTGTACTTAGTTGATCAAAAATACAGTAATATTGTGAAATAGTCTTACAATTTTAAATAGTGTAATTATTACTATTATTATTATTTTAAATCATTCTGATATGCTGATTTGGTGTTTAAGAAACATTTCATATTTTTATCAATGTTGAAATTAGTTGTGCTGCTTAATTTTTTTTGTGGAAACCATGATCGACTTTATTAGGATTCTTTGATGAATATAAAAGTTCAAAAGAACCGCATTTATTTAGAAAGCGATATTTTGTAGCGTTATGAATGTCTTTAATGACACTTTTTATCAATTGCAGACATGATCAAAATGAAAATAAGTAATACTTGTCCTGAAAAAATTTAAAAAGATAAAAAAAAAATATATATATATATTTGTAAATATACACTTGTTAATTCAGCTTCTTCCTTAGGAGACATTTTCATTTAATTTAACTTGATTACTAAAATAACTGAAACTAAAACTGATAATAATAATGATGATGATGATGATGATGATGATGATGATGATAATAATAATAATACCAACAACAACATAATAATAATAATAATAATAATAATAATAATAATAATAATAATAATAATAATAATAATAATAATAATAATAATAATAATAATAATAATAATAATAATAATAATAATAATAATAATA
>NW_015506629.1:67124-89590 GCF_001515645.1 Sinocyclocheilus grahami
ACTGTGCTCTTATGAACCTTAAGTGCAGCAGAATTTTTTTTGTAACTTTGGCCAGATCTGTGCCTTGCCACAATTTTGTCTCTGAGCTCTTCAGGCAGTTCTTTTGACCTCATGATTCTCATTTGCTCTGACATGCACTGTGAGCTGTAAGGTCTTATATAGACAGGTGTGTGGCTTTCCTAATCAAGTCCAATCAGTATAATCAAACACAGCTGGACTCAAATGAAGGTGTAGAACCATCTCAAGGATGATCAGAAGAAATGGACAGCACCTGAGTTAAATATATGAGTGTCACAGCAAAGGGTCTGAATACTTAGGACCATGGGATATTTCAGTTTTTCTTTTTTAATAAATCTGCAAAAATGTCAACAATTCTGTGTTTTTCTGTCAATATGGGGTGCTGTGTGTACATTATTGAGGGAAAAAAATTAACTTAAATGATTTTAGCAAATGGCTGCAATATAACAAAGAGTGAAAAATTTAAGGGGGTCTGAATACTTTCCGTACCCACTGTATATACATAATAGTACTTTACATCTTTTTTTTTTTCTTTGGTGTGTTAAATAAAATAAAAAAAACTATTAATCAAAAAGGAGTAAATGCAGTAATAGCATGGTAATAACATGGTGGCATTCGAGACTTTGGATTTTTTTGTTTTTTTTTGTGTTTACATTCACTCAAGTTGCTGATCAGATACAATATGGTTTTAGTTGAAAAATCATTTAAGCTATGACTGTTTCATTAAAGGATTCTTTGGGTCCAAAAGGACACGGAATGCAAAAATCATAAACCGATTTGAATGCATTATGAGGGTTATGGCAGTGGTTCTCAAATTTGTTTCTGTCATGCCCCCCTTTGTCACATTCTTTTGGTTTTTGTCCTTTTCTGTTGAATCTCTGAAATAGCTTCTATTGAGAAAAATATCAACAACAACAACAGTGCTGCATGTGTTTTCAGTTTTCTCTGTCTGAATTCCCAAACCCTTGAAAATAATCATCCATGGAATACAAACGGGATGGATGAGAGGATTGTAACTGTCAATCTCCAGAAAGCACATACAAGATTCATAAAAGGAGTCCTTCTAACTCGTGCTGTTCCAAGTCTTCTGAAGCCATTTAATAGATTTGTATGAGTGAGAGACTGAATTTAAGCCATTATTCACTGATAAGCTTCCCTTCTGTCAATCAAACCTTGTGCATCAATGATACATCTTTGTTTAATCAAGTGCACTCGACACCTGTGTGAAGAACTGTGCAGAAAGTTTTCGCAAATGAGATTTAAAATTGAGAAAGTAAATGAGATTTTAAAGCTATAGGAAAGTCTCCCACTCACCTCACAGTTTGACAACCGTTACTTTAAGGGATCAGGATGAAGGTGGAACCTCAATAGACCTTCTCTGCGGCTGTGTAATAGTGTGAACATGTGTTGAGCTGAGCTGAATATGTGCAGGATTTGTTTGTAAAACCAAAAAAATACATTTACACACAGAAGTGCCTAAAAATGCCTATTGCATAAGTTCAAGATTCACTTCAGGTGTATCAAACCCATTTATTGTCCCAGACCTGAAACACCTTATTGTGTCAGTCAGTTGCTTGCATGCTTTAAAAAAAGAGCATATTGAACACGGCAGGTATTAAAAGCTGGAAGTAGAACGACAAGGTAGTATTTTGGGGCGGGAAGCACAAAGACAAAAATAGAGACCCTTCAGTTCCCCATCTCACTGCGCTTGATGTCAACAAATCCTGTTGTGTGATGACACTCAAAATGGAAGGTGTGCATACGGGTGTTGAGTTGACAGACGGAGCATGTGCAATCAAAATACACCCTTTCTTTTGAAAAGCCACACATGCAGGATGTGCTCTTGCATTCAGAGATTTGATCTGGAACACAATCAAATTGGAGGGGTCTTTAAAGGGATAGTTCACCCAAAAATGAAAAATCATCCTCAGACCATCAAAGATGTAGATGAGTTTGTTTGCATTCCATCACATGCTCACCAATGGATCCTCTGCCGTGAATGGGTGCAGTCAGAATGAGAGTTCAAACTGCTGATAAAAATATCATAATAATCCACAAATAATCCACACCAGTACATTAATTAATGTTTTGTGAAGCAATAAGAAACACATCTATCAAGATGTTCTTAACTTTAAACCACTGATTCCGGCCAAAATACGAGTCCATAATTTATAATAAAGCTTCCTCCAGTGAAAAGGTCCATCCCCTGTTGTCCTGTCAAATCCACTGTTTTGGACTGTTTTTGCTTGTAAACGCTGCTTGATCTGTGCATATTTCTCTCTTGATTCAGACATGACGTCTTAGAAAGCAATGTTAGGACTCATATTTTAGCTGGAAGCAATGGTTTGAAGTTTTAATGATTGATTTGTTTCTTACTAACATGCAGCTTTTCACAAGACATTATTTGATGGACTGGAGTGGTGTGGATTACTGTGATGTTTGGACTCTCATTCTGACGGCACCCATTCACTGCAGAGGATCCACTGGTGAGCAAGTGATGGAATGCTACATGTCTCCAAATCTGATGAAGAAACAAACTCATCTACATCTTGGATAGCCTGAGAGTGAGTACATTTTCAGCAAATTTTCATTTTTTGGGTGAACCAAAAGAGAATAATGTAATATCTTAGTCACTATAATATCAAATCATTGATTGGTATTTCATGTAATTAATTTGTTTTTAACCAAACTTGAAAATTTTAACCAGTAGTACTTGGATGTAATGTTCATCCTAATAGAAAGCAGATGGCCTCATCCGAAAGAAAAAAGATTTGATTTACAGACAAATTGTGGTACTTCAATAAACAATCATATTCTCTGTCATCTGCGTTACTGTCGTCATTACCGTAATTGCCGTCATTTCAAACTCATTTGCACTAACACCAAGTGTTTGGTACTCCTCCCTTAAGGTTGCAATTCTCGAAATAGTACGATGCTAATTTCAAGAAAATGTCCTCTCATTTGTCACAGTGTTATGGGGAAGAAAAAAAAAGACAAAATGCCCAGTTCTCTCAATCTTAATCTATGTTCTGCTTCCATTATTGTCCACATGACAAAGAAAACAAAAATAGTTCAATTTGATGGATTAGTTCACAAAAGGAAGGTCGATATAAGTTATTCAGCTCAGCTTTACCTACTACATTTAGGTTTAAGAAATGCTTGAATATGCTAATTTGAGATGTCCTGTTCAGTGTTTCACCTCTGACGTTTGGCACATCATTAACTCTTCACTTTATATTACGTTTTAATTGGAGCAATTATCATGAATTACAGTAATTACTATACAGGTTTTTTGTTTTTTTCCAGCCATAATTCTTCACCGTCACTGTGCAATCAGTGTCTCATATTTGTCATGTGGTTGTTGTGGGTAGTGTGGTGAATTTTCTGTCTTGATGTTTGGCCTTTAGGCAGTCAGATGAGTCGAGGTAGATAATTGTGATAATTAACATGTCCACACAGTTTCTAGTTGACCTCTGGTGGGGCGAAAGTTCAAAATGTCTCTGGCCCAAAAGTGTGTCAAACCTGTTTCTAGGTATGAAAAATTGAAATGTGCGATTTTTTAAATTCCTTTGACCATGCAGGGTTTTTTTTTTTTTTGGCCAAAATCTTTAGGGATATAGACACTAATGCAAAAGTGTAATTTACTATAGTGATTTTACAGTATTATTCACTGTTCAGAAGTTTATTGTTCTTATGCTCACCAAGACTGTACTTAGTTGATCAAAAATACAGTAATATTGTGAAATAGTCTTACAATTTTAAATAGTGTAATTATTACTATTATTATTATTTTAAATCATTCTGATATGCTGATTTGGTGTTTAAGAAACATTTCATATTTTTATCAATGTTGAAATTAGTTGTGCTGCTTAATTTTTTTTGTGGAAACCATGATCGACTTTATTAGGATTCTTTGATGAATATAAAAGTTCAAAAGAACCGCATTTATTTAGAAAGCGATATTTTGTAGCGTTATGAATGTCTTTAATGACACTTTTTATCAATTGCAGACATGATCAAAATGAAAATAAGTAATACTTGTCCTGAAAAAATTTAAAAAGATAAAAAAAAAATATATATATATATTTGTAAATATACACTTGTTAATTCAGCTTCTTCCTTAGGAGACATTTTCATTTAATTTAACTTGATTACTAAAATAACTTGATGAAACTAAAACTGATAATAATAATGATGATGATGATGATGATGATGATGATAATAATAATAATACCAACAACAACATAATAATAATAATAATAATAATAATAATACCAACAACAACAGAATACTACTACTACTACTACTACTACTACTACTACTACTACTACTAATAATAATAATAATAATAATAATTATTATTATTATTATTATTATTATTATTATTGCTATTATTTTTTTATGTTTTTATTTTTTTATATATATTAAAATGTTAAATAATACAGAAGGTCTTTTGTGCCTACTGCAGTTATGGTGTATAACACATCTCTCAGGTGCAGAGGCACCTTTGACCTTATCCCAATATAATCTGAAGGGAAATTACCTGTTTATATGTTCTGTATATTTTGTATAGTGTATTTTATTGTATCTATTGTATTGTATTTACCGTGTATGTTTCTGTGTTGGCTATGTTTGTATGGCTATGTTTGGCTGCTCATTCAAACCAATTCCCCGGTAGGGATTATTAAAGTACCTATCCTATCCTATCCTAAATAAAAATGACAAAAAACATGCAAAATATTACTTAAACTTAAAGTAATAAGTAATAGAAGTAATAACAGAAAATGTACAAATAAAAACTAATTTAAACTATTAATAAAAACTCTAATAGTACCTCATTGATACTAAAATAACATGGATCAAATTGTACTGACCACAAACTTCAGTCACTTCCGTCCTTTCCTATCTTCATCGTCCTTGTTTATTTCCTCTTATCATTCTCCCACTTCCTGTTTGTCCTTCTGAGTGCAATACAGAACGTGTTGATCATTTTACGGGGTCACCACACACTGCGTCAACACTACCATGGCCTAATTACTCAGCTGTAGCCCAAAGACAGGGAGCGTTGTGATGTGCAAGCCAAACAGAGGAGCTGTAATGTAGGCCAGCCCGGTTTCCGTGTTTGAAGAGCAGTTTAAAATCACATTACTGTGATTAAGCAAGCGCAAGGTCTTGTTTTGAGTGCTGTTTGTTATTGCTCATACCTTGAACAAAATCCTGACCCATGTTTGTGCTACAGATATGACTAAGACCTCAAATCATGTGCTGTTTCTTTTATATTCCCTTCGAATTTAGGAATTTACAATGGCACACCATTCAAATTCTTGAAGCACTGAAGGAGGCATCCGAGCCATGACTCTTTTGACTTTGTCCAACCTGAAGTGCCACTCATATTTCTTTCAGAAAAGGTACACATCTAGTTAATGGCTGCACTGGCTGTCAGCTATTGGTCATGATGTGATATAAATGCATTCTTGCAGTCTAATTATTTTCACCTATATGGGTCTGATTAATTGTGTCCTAGTTCTCTTGCAGTCTCACGTTGTCAGAGAAGAAAAGGTGTTTATACAGGTGTGCGCATTGAGGGTGATGGGGCTGTTAACGTTTTAGCTTACTATGCTAAATTTCAGCCTATTAGTAGTTCCTCTGCAGAATTCTACCCTTCTCTGTCTCCCATTTTTTCTAGCATATTCGGAGTAAATTAGTATACCTCTGAGATATTATGCTTGCAAAATAGGACAGTTTTAGGCCATAGCAAACTGCTTCTGGGGGGGGAGGGGAGGACAGACAAAGCTAATTTCTTTCTCCCATTTGGGAGACTGACAGCTGTCCCATGCTAAACATTATTTACAGACTCATTTTCAAAGTGGAGACATTTTAATGGTAATTTCTCAAAATAGCATTATGTATTTTGTTTTTATGTGCATTGAGTTATTATGGGAGTATGTTTTACACGAACATACAATTTCAGTCTTTCTACGTCAAATTTAAAGAGAGATTTTGCCTTGGCCACTAGATGAAATAAAATAAGTTTAAATTACAAAATAAAAAAAAAAATAATAATAATACTTTAGTAATTAAGCAAATAAATAAATAAACAAACAAACAAAAAATAAATAATTAATAAAAAATACATAAAGCTCATATAAAGATTGCTAAAACTTAAACTAAAATAAAAACTGAAAACAATAAAATAAAAGCTAATTGAAAATATGAATGGATAAATAAATAAATAAATAAATAAATAAATAAATAAATAAATAAACAAACAAACAAAAAATAAATAATTAATAAAAAATACATAAAGCTCATATAAAGATTGCTAAAACTTAAACTAAAATAAAAACTGAAAACAATAAAATAAAAGCTAATTGAAAATATGAATGGATAAATAAATGATTGAAAATATGAATGGATAAATAAATAAATAAATAAATAAAAATGCAAAAAAAAGCTCATATAAAGATTGCTAAAACTTAAACTAAAATAAAAACTGAAAACAATAAAATAAAAGCTAATAGAAAATATGAATAAATACTACAACAGTACTAAAATAACACTATAATAACCTAAATACCATAAAGGTCCCTTTAATAACTCCAAAGCAGGTTGTATGTGAAAATCATTGTTAAAACAGTTATTCCCAGGATGCCTTATTGTTCCCGTCAACAGCTATCTTTTAAGATTTGGGTCGCCATCCTGCTAGCTTCTGGAAAATCCTCTGGATAATGTCTTGTGACCCCGTTGAAGAAGAAGAGCAGGGTTGTTTGACCCAGAGACTGGGAAGAAAGCCGGCTCCACGCTAAAACATCAAATCAAAGAGAATTTTAAAAAAGCCCCGTCATGCTTGATATTTTTGGAGTGCTTTTGATGTTCTGGGTCAGCCTTGGAGAAACCTCAGCAAAAGATCTGGAACACGGTAGAGCCAGCCAAGGAAGCGGGGTGTTTTTCCAGCTTCTGGCAAAGTACTGTGTAATCTCCCTTTCAAAGAGAGGGAATAATGAACAAGGTGGTAATGTCGGGCACCAGTCAAAAATTTAAGATATAATGACGAGCAGATGGAGAGAAAGATTGATAAACAACAGAAATGCAGAATGAGACAAAAACTGGTAACACTTTAGATTAGGGAACGCATAGTCACTATAACTAAGAGTTTTCCCTCAAACTTTTAATTAATAGCAAGTAAGGTAGTTGTTGTTAGGTATTGGGTTTTTCTGGGTTCTAGAATATAATCATGCATTTATATGTGCTTTATAAGTACTAATAAATAGCTAGTATGCTAGTAACATGAAAGCTAATAAAGCAAGCTAGTTAATAGTGAGAATTAGTCCCTAAACTGAGATGGATTGGAATTATTTTTTAATTTTTTTTAAACACCCAGATATAATTCACATTAAGGAGCGATAGAATGGCATACTCAGACTAAAATGGTTGCAGTTCATGATTCCTTTGTACTACAGTCTTAACTCATGGTCACTTTTCAAAGTAGACAACTAGAAGTTTTATTCAAGAGTCAGAATTCAAATCATAAAGTGAAACTACCGTTCAAAAGTTTGAGGTCAGTAAGAGAGATATATATGTCATTGAAAGAAAATAATACTTTTATTCAGCAAGGATATTTTAAATTGTTCAAAGTGGCAGTAAAGACATTTTGCTCTTTTGAACTTTCTATTCAACAAAGAATCCTGAAAAATGTGTCTCAGAGCTATTGACTGTTTTTAACATTTATAATAATAATAATAATAATAAATGATTCTTGAGCATCAAATCAGCATATTAGAATGATTTATGAAGGATCATGTGACACTGAAGACTGGAGTAATGATGCTGAAAATACAGCTTTGCATCACAGGAAAAATTACTTTTTAAAATATATAACAGTATACTGTAAAGCATTTATTTGAAATGGAAAAATATATATTTCTCAACATTGCTGTTTTTGTTGTATTTTTGATCAAATAAATGCAGCCTTGGAGAGCAGAAGAAACTTTTTTAAGTGAAACAAAAATCTTACCAACTCCTTTTAAGCTTTCGAATGGTAGTACGAATTTGTACATTTTATGTAGAAAATGTAATCGCTGCTTCCCAGCTTGATGCTATAGTACTGATGTTGGTTGCCATGTGGTTGCTAAGGTGTTTTGAGTGTTTTCACTCATTGCTGTGCATTTGCTACAGTGTTTTGCGCTGAAGGTTAATACTTAGGGTTAGGGATTTGAACAAACACTGCATAACCGTGAATATGAACCGTGTAATTTTCATAGTACCAGTGAGTGGAATGCAGTTATTGCTATGGCGGAAAGGAGTTTATTGTGGAGTGGGGGTTACCCTATGTTCTAGTAATCCTGGTGGTCTTTCATGTCTCTTTGGCACAAGTATGGCATGCTGACTGCGCCCAGGCTTTCTGCCACAGTGAAACATAGCTCCACCAACTGCCTCATGCCCCCGGTGTTATTTTTGGGTGCTGCTTCATGTGCATCTGTGACCTGATACTGTACATCAAAGAGAGCTGAAGCACAACATGACACCTGCCTCAAATCAGCAGACCTATTGACTGCATTGACCATGACTGCTGGGTGAAAAGTTATAAAATGCACTTGTGTGTCAACATTTCTTTTGAAATAAAGAGTGTGTTGACACAAACTGACTCTGGTATTCTAGAGATCCAACATATGTAGAGGAATAAGCGTTCCACTTTCATCAAAGTGCAATATCTTTTTAATAACCTTTCCAATGTCAAGTCACTTTGCTGTCACTGTGAGTAATGGCTGCTGCATTTAAGGCTGGACATGTCAAGTACTTTAGTGATGGAAGATAAGTTTGTATGTGATTGACATTGCCATATTTTTGTTTTCAGGACGGAGCGATTCCAGGGTGGCTGATGAACCGTGACAGAAGCACACAAGAGAAATGTTGTTTCAGGCCAAAGGACACCTTGAACATTTATTATTTAATGGTGTAAAGATATTTCAATGTAAAAACACATTACTTCCGCTCCTATGATGCATTGCGAATGATGCAGATGCCATTATTGTATATAAATACCTTGATTTTTGGCAATAAATAAATACATATATACAGTGGTGGTCAAAATGATTAGAACACTAGTATTATAATGCTAGTTATACCAGCTAAAATGGTTTCAAGACAGTTATTTCTATCTTTTGCTGTAGGAAATATCAGTTTACATTTCCAAACATTCATTTTGCCATTAATTGTAATAATCCAGTGAGAACAACATGCATGTTTCAGCATTAATTAAAAACAAGAAATAACATCAGAGGCAATTAGAAATGGCAATTGTGATTAGAGAATTGCATACTGATGGGAAAATAATGCAAATTAAGCAGGAGGAAAATAACAACACATGTTATGAACTGGTTTTAGTACACTGGGCTTTATAAAAGAGAAAAAACAGCAGAACAAAAAAGGAATAAAGGGATTTAGGAGTGACTGGCAGAGGCAGAAATGAAAGATGGCTTTCACACAAGACAAGATGATTGACTGGCAGTTTTACACACTGCTGCACACCAACCCAGATGCGGCTCTTAAACCTTCTCTTCACTCACCCCTTCATTCTCTCTCTCCTCTTCTTTCTCTTGCAGACGTTAATCCACCTTGTGCCGGCATGACTGATACTAACCAGCCAATCAGAAGAGGCCTCTAGGTGGGGCTTTATGTTGCATGCGTCAGTGCATTGTGAAAGGTGAGCACAGTGTAAAAATGTTTCCCACTGACCCTGTGGTTTCGGGGTCCTTTTAGTTGCCATAGGCTTAGTCTTAAATCTTCACTGACTAATTTGCTCATCTTTAATGAGAGTGTGCTGTGGCACAATAATAATAATTCCGATCTATACAATATAAAAAGGTTCACTGGTAGCCGTGCTGCTGTTATTAAGTGAGTAACCTGCAATGTTTTAATATAAAAATTGGATGCTTTTTACAATCTATCTCATATTACTACATTCTAGTCAATATTTTTGGAATATAATGGAACAGATAACACAAGCTGATTTCAAAGTAATAATCCTGATTAATCAGGAACAGATACGTAGGTCTACCTGTATATTAATGAGAAGAGACGGAAACCTGGAGTCCATTAATTTCAGTAAAATGCAACGGTTGTGTGCTGGATTGAACTTTATATCTCAGCCAAGTCAAATTCCATACTATAAATTCAATTCAGTTATATAAGTTATAAAGGTGTTCTTTTGTATCTTCTGTCTGTTTAAAGGATTTGGTGACACCCATTTGGGGAAGTTATCTATTGAGAAGGACGGACGTGGATGAGAACACCAGAGGAAAAAAAAAATTCTGAGTTTCCAGCCTTGCATCATAAAAAAATGATGTTTAAAACCCAAAGATTTGATCTGATCTGTAATAACCAAAATGACAGTCATGATAGTTATAGCTACAATCATCATCATCATCATCACCCTCAACACAATATTTATCTTGAGCAATCCAATTAAGCATGACTCATGAAAATGACAGAAACTCAAATCCCACTATGCAATCTTGTGTAAATGTATTTAAACATAGCTTACGCTCTAAACACTTCATCATAACTGTAATTAAATAACTGAAAACATTATTAGTTTATAAGTTAAAGTACTGTTAAAGTATTATTAGTTAAAGTACATTCAAACTGAAACATATAAGACAAAGGCTAGTTATCAAAGGGAAGTTGTCACAAATTCTAGCTATACGGTTTCGAGTCAAAACGTTTTTAAAAGTCAAACTGTGTTGTCAAAACAAGTCTATTTTCCATAAATATCAGTTGGGGCAAGTCGTCACATTTTATTGGGCAAGTTATCTCTTTTTATGTTGTAAAGTCTACGTTTTTACAGTTTTTTTTTTAAATTTAATTTTACTATTTAATTTTTTTTTGCAGCAGCAAAATGACAAAGTGTGTTTAATCAACTATGTTTTGTTTCGTTGTTTCTTTGTCTTCAGGAAAATAATGGTGGAAATACTCCATATGATTTTTTTTTGTTTGTTTTGTTTTTTTGTTTTTAGTAGTTAAGACTACGATTTACAGTATGTACCTATAGAACCTGAATTTTAGAAATAAACTTACTCTTTGGAATATTCAGAGTAAATGTGCAAAAGCTAGCCCCGGTCCTCCCTATAAATCAAAGTTAAATTCATATCTATTTGGATATATATTAACGATATAGTTAGCATTATTTAAAGTAATAATGTGTTTTATGTCATTAATAAATCATATTACAGAGTGTTACCCATAACCTCTCCCTCATTTCCATGTAAATGTGCAGAATAAAGGTATCCTGTCATCGCCACTGCCCACGCGCAGAGCTAGATTGCCCGCTGCAGGCAGAGCGCGGGAAGACAAGGCGCGGGAAACGCGCGGAGCTTCACACAGAAGAATTCTCCTCAGCTGTCTTCACTGCAGATACAACCAAACTAAATATATACAGAGGAAAAATAAACAGAGTTATCGGATAGTTTCGTTTGTAATTTTGCCGCGTTAAGCCAAGGAACCCCGGACTCGCATTTCATCGAACGAAGTGACATTTTCCAAGGAAAGAGAGATGAAAAACTGTGCACAACGGAACTGAATGGGACATTCAAAGCCTCAGAAGAGTTCACCGATGAAGCTCAGAGTTAAATAACCTGTGACATTTATCTCTGAACACAAATCGGAGATGGGATCGCCCTATAACATAACGTTACATAGCTGATGAAGAGAGAGAGAGAGAGGGGGAGAGAGAGAGAGAGAGCACACGGGTGCGCGCGCGCTCCCGGTGCGGCACTCAGCGCGCTCAACAGCTCGTGCCTCCTCCATCCCAACCCTCTCCGCCAACGCCGTCTCTCCAATCTCTGCCCTCTCCCTCCCTGCTCGCTTTTCATAAAGCTCATTTCCGTGACGATCCGAGGCTTTTCTCCGGCACGATGAGAGACGCGAGCAGCGCAGCAGTGGGACAACCGAACAGAACCGCACGAAGCGGAACTGAGCTCCAGAACTGAACGAACCGGCATCATAAACAAACCTTTATAGAAAAAAGGAGATTTAATTCAAATCACGTCT
Source organism: Sinocyclocheilus grahami (assembly GCF_001515645.1). Lineage (NCBI taxonomy): Eukaryota > Metazoa > Chordata > Actinopteri > Cypriniformes > Cyprinidae > Sinocyclocheilus > Sinocyclocheilus grahami. The sequence goes on from NW_015506629.1 coordinate 79,191, forward strand.
TCATCTTCTCTCTTCTTGGTATTAGAGAGAGAGAGAGAGAGAGAGAGAGAGAGAGAGACCGAAAGAGAGGGAGAGAGACAAGGGAAAAGCACAGGAAATCTTTAAACTCGTCTTATTTCGGATGCTCCGGTGAAAAAAGGTGAATTTTGAGCGTTTCAGATGTTCACAGACTTTTTGGAGATGGGAGAATGACCTGGGTGATCCACAGAATAATCTCTGTATTTAATCAAATGATGCATTGATTTGTTTCTGATGTAACTGCGCAGACTGCTGTACCAATCTCCCAGTTTTAAAGGTGTTTTAGCAAACGTATTTTTAGTAAAAAAAATATCTAAAATGCAAGTTTAATATTAAGTTTAACATTTATATATTTTTTTTATTATTATTTGTGCGTAAAATACGGAGATTTTTTAAAAAGCGTTTCATTCCAATGCATGCTCTTTTTTTCTTTGTAGCCAACCATCGGAGGCAACCTGGGACCACCCGTCTCCAAACCCTGGAGATGTCAAGTTGGACACCACTAAAACCGAGTAGGTATCCGCTACTTTATCGCTTGGGAATGGAAGGACATAGGAATTGATTGCTAAAGCCAGGACACCAGAGAAGGGTGGGAGGAAAATACAAAGTGTGCTCTTCATGGAAAATTGCAGTCTCTTCTGGATGGAAAACAAGGATCTTTCGAGGGCTTTTGGTCCTTTTTTTCCTTTCGAAATCCAAGAGATCCGCAGAGTGTGGCACACTCAGCAGCATTTGGCTCTGAGTTTCTCCACTGATCTGCTGATAACATCTGCGCTAATTAAGTGCATTCAGACTGTGGAAAGCAAATATGCATTAAAGGTCTAATTGGCGTTTTGGCGACAGTCTTAGGATGCACCTGTCATTGTTTTTTTGAAATGTTAAGTGGATGCAGCTGTTGATTCGATTTAAGTATGCATTTATTGTTTTAATTCATGTTTTATTGATCTAATGTTTTTGAGATTTGCATGATCATGGAAAGAATTGACAAAAGTCATATTTTTCCAAATGTTTCTTGTCCTGCACTGTGTTTGTATGTGTGTGACAGATGTAGTGAGATACAAAATAGACAGTTTCTAATGGTGATATGCATTAAACAGTTTAGATGTGCTTTGTTTCTTTCGGTGGTTAAAAACATTAGTGGTGATTATGCCCTTGAATGTGTTTTTGGGTGTAGTGCAAGCTATCATCGAATGAAAGATGTCAAACCCATGACAATGCATGATCTCTATTGTAAACATGTCATGACGTGGAAGGAGGAGGTGTTTGTTGTGTAGTTTATTGTGCGAAACGCTCAAAGCATTGCAACTGTCACTCGCTGTCTGAGCCTTCTCATCTGACGCTCTTTTTTCTGTGTTTTGTTGCAGTGCTGTGAAGTGGCTCTCAGCCTTAACTTCATCAAGACTCGGCGGAAGGATGCTGTGGTTTACCCTGCTAAGCACAATAGCTTTAGGATGGACTACGCCGATCCCTCTGTTGGACGAGTCGGAAGAAATAGATGAGCCTTGCTTTGACCCTTGCTACTGTGAAGTCAAGGAGGGTATTTTCCACGTCCACTGCGACAGCAAAGGATTTACAAATGTCAGCCAAATCTCTCAGACGTGGACGAGACCCTTTAAACTCAATCTGGCGAAGAACTCCATGCGCAAGCTGTATTTTAACAGCTTTTTGCACCTCAACAATGCCGTGTCACTCAATCTGGGGAATAATGCGCTACAGGACATACATGTGGGCGCGTTCAATGGACTGAGCATCTTGAAGAAGCTGTTTCTGCATGAAAACAAACTGGAGGTGTTCAGGAATGACACTTTTATGGGGCTGGAGAGCCTCGAGTATCTTCAGGCGGATTACAACGTCATCAAGAGAATAGAGAGTGGGGCGTTTCGGAACCTCCACAAACTCAGAGTACTTATTTTGAACGACAATTTGATACCCGTGCTACCCAATTTGTTATTCAGGTCCGTATCTCTCACGCACCTTGACTTACGTGGCAACCGCTTAAGAATTCTACCCTATAAAGGGACGTTGGAATACATCGGTCGCAGCTTGATGGAGATCCAGCTAGAGGAAAATCCATGGAACTGTGTGTGTGACATTGTGCAGCTCAAAACCTGGCTGGAGCGCATCCCCTACACGGCACTGGTGGGCGACATAACGTGTGAATACCCTTTTCATTTACACGGTAAGGACCTTCGTGAGATCAAGAGAAGCGAACTTTGTCCTTTACTCTCTGAAGCAGAGCTGGAGGCCAAACATGGCATTCCCAGATTACCATTTAATAACGAACATGTCTGGCCCACCAAGCCTTCGTCTATGTTGTCATCTTTTCATAACACAGCCTCCTCAGTAGAGTACAGAGAGAGACACGTAAAGCCGACTAAACGGCCCAGACCCACAAAAACACCACCCACTCCTCGTAGCATTTACCCAGGGCTGAATCAGCCTCCAGTCGCTGCCTACCAGACCAGACCCCCTATACCAATCATTTGTCCGACAGGGTGCATGTGCAATTTACACATCAATGACTTGGGCCTCACTGTCAATTGTAAAGAGAAAGGCTTCCACAACATTTCTGAGCTGCTCCCACGACCACTCAACGCGAAGAAACTCTATCTAAGTGGGAATTTGATTCAGAAAATTTACAGGTCGGATTTTTGGAACTTCTCTAGCTTGGATTTATTGCACTTGGGTAACAATCGGATATCATATGTTCAAGAAGGCGCCTTTATGAACTTACCTAATTTGAAAAGTTTATACTTGAATGGCAACGACATTGAAAGGCTCACTCCAGGCATGTTTCGTGGTCTGCAGGCGCTTAGTTACCTGTACTTCGAGTACAACGTCATTCGAGAGATCCAACCGGCCGCCTTCAGCCTCATGCCAAACCTGCAGTTGGTTTTTCTCAATGACAACCTGCTGCGCACCCTGCCCATGGATGCTTTTGCTGGCACCTCCCTGGCTAGGCTCAACCTGCGCAACAACTACTTTCTGTACCTTCCCGTGAGTGGAGTCCTGGAGCATCTCCACTCCATCGTTCAAATCGACCTTCACCAGAATCCTTGGGACTGCTCTTGCGACATCATCCCACTCAAGCAGTGGATCGAGAAGCTCAGCTCCGTCATTGTTGTGGGGGAAGTGACCTGCAAGACCCCGGACTTCGCTCTTGGCAAGGATCTGCGCACCCTAGAGGCTGAGGTTATCTGCCCTGAGTTGAAATTTACTGCTTCTTCTCCCGTCCTGCCCAATGACATGACAGCCACCAGCGGCTCTGAGTTAGGTCAAGCGCCAGCGACGGGAGCTGTTCCACTCTCTGTGCTGATCCTCAGCCTGCTGATTCTCTTCATATCCTCCGTGTTTGTGGCTGCCAGTCTCTTCGCATTCGTCCTGCGGAGGCGAAAGAAACTTCCCTTCAGGAAGCGTCAGGAGGTGGACCTTACGGGCATTCAAATGCAGTGCAAGATCTTTGAAGAGAGGCAGACCGCCTCGCCTGAGAAGCCACCCGGTCACGTCTACGACTACATCCCCCATCCCGTTACTCAAATGTGTAACAATCCAATTTACAAACCACGAGAAGGAGAGATCGAGGGCGAGCAGTTTGCAGAAACCAAGGAAAATAACAGTAATTATCGAACTCTTCTGGAGAAAGAGAAGGAATGGACGATGGCTGTGTCCAATTCCCAGCTCAACACCATTGTCACCATCAATCAGTCAGGTGACATGGCAGGCTTTCACGAGAATGGAGTGCTTTGCCCTACCGTGATTGACAGCCAGAGACCGACCCCTACGGTGGGTTTTGTAGACTGCCTGTATGGCACCGTTCCCAAATTAAAGGACATGCACGTTGCACACGCACATCCCCCCGGAATGCAATACCCCGATTTACAGCAAGACGCCAGATTAAAAGAAACATTACTTTTCACTGCGGGGAAAGGATTCCCTGAGCAAACCCAAAGTGAATACCTCGAATTAAGGGCAAAACTCCAAACCAAGCCGGATTACCTCGAAGTCTTGGAGAAATCATATAGATTCTAATTGAATTGGAAACAAACAAAGAAAAGAGTAAACTCACTTACACAAACTCCCCCCCCTCCACGCCCAAAAAGAATACGTATCAAAAAAGAAGCATGGCAAAATTATATGTTTCACACACGTACACATACACACTCTCACACACATTTCCCCCAAGTCGCTTTTGGAGGAAAGGCCATACTCAGATTTTTCAATGAAGTGCCTTTTTTCAGAGTAGCCAGCAATGTTACCACCCATTATTTTTGTATGGAACAGATTTGTTGAACCTCCGGAGCGCCTGGCACAGTTTGTAGAATATTTGCAGTTTGCTGCATGCATTCGACTGCAGAAGGAGGTTATCGAGCAAAAACTTCACCTGCTATAGAAATACAGCGACATATTACCCGTTGAGTGGTCTATTTAATTTTCTATACAGCAAAAGACAGAGATCTATCTCAAGGACGCACCCGAGGATCAATATTTGTGAATATCTAATGACACTTCAAGATTTTATGGAGTTCAACGCACTTTCTTAAGAAAAATGCTTCTGGATACTATCACTAACAGCTTTTTAGGAAGCACTTTTAATGTTTTATCTCTCTCACAACGATTTGACAAAGTTAAAATTGTGCATATATTTATTCTGTAATTTCAGTGAAAGATTTAATTGTAAAGGTAATGTTAAATCAATGTATAGTGATTATGCGTCTGGTATAGCCTTCTTAATAAAAATACAAAGTCTTAAATCAAATAAAAAGGGTACCAATGCATACTGTTTGTGAGAAATAGACTTGACGTATTGGTATGGCGCTTCAAATGACAAATTATAAAATGCACATTAACCTATCAAGGTCTCACTGCTGCTAGGAGAGTCAGGTTGAGACAGTCTGGTGTTCCTGCCTGTATGCATGTGTCATCGATGGGTTTGGACATGAAAAGGAGACCTTGGTTTAGATTTGAGTCTTTCTGTGAGGTATGTTGTTATACCTGTCCACTGCTTACTAAATTACACAACATTTGAGATGACTATTTAATGCAATGTCACTTTTACATGTGTCCACATGAGGGAGAAAGAGAGACACACTGGCATCATGACTTTGGATGGACAAAATTGATGTTTGATTATTTGAGGGAAATCTCCACTTATTTTTTCAGGTATGATATACAACTTCGTGCAACATATAGCATCTGAATATAAATTCTGCTTGTGTGTGTGTGTATGTTGGGGGTCATTTTAATGTTGATGCATTACTCAAGTGACATAATTACGTACTAGAAAAGTGATCTGTCCAACAAAAAAAAATTATACTCCCCTTTGACAACAAAGTGGCTATTTTTTAAACCAAATAGTTTATGTCTGTTTGCCTTTGCCAGTTCTATCCATAACCATTTACGACAAACATCGAAATACTTCATCTATTATAAAGTATAGTTATTTATCCTGAGGTTGTCAAGGATGCAGAATGGTCTTTCTTTATTTGTTTCTTATCATTCAGCTTCTGTTTCCTCTGTTCAATACCCACCGAGAATTTTATTTATATATTTTTTCCCTACATTCATCATTTACCTAGCCTGTTTTGTCAATATTTCAATAAATTTTGCTTGGTCCATATTTAACAGCACTCCCTGTTGTGCAAATCTGTTTCACATCAATAATGTGTCCAAACAAAGAGCCTTTGTGCATTTTTTTTGTCAAAAACTATTCATAGATGAGTGTTACTGTGGTGCCCTAAAGTGCATGCAAATGCTATCTTAACTGCATTTCTGTCTTTCATGCATTCTCTTCAGAGCTTGTTTGATTCTTTCTTCTGTAGAATGAGAGGTGTAACTTTTGTAAGTGAAGGTGTCATTCAGAGATTGTGTGGTGATCGCTAACGCTGCTGTCTGGATTCTTCACTGTGATGAAGAACCGCTCAGGGACAGTAACGGTCATAGGGACAATGTCACCTTGCTGTGGATTACATCTAGGTTGTCCTTGTCTCTATATTTCAAAGTAATGATCTTACTTTATTTTTTGCTAAAGGGTAGCGAAGCTAATGATGTATGATGTTGGTGTCCACAGAGTTCATTTTTGAATGAATGATGTTCTAAAGGGTTGACCTGGACAAAATATATCATTAGAACAGTCATTCTTGTTTTGGCTACAATTAATTTTATTGTTGTTTTTAAAATAGCCTTCCTTTTTGACAGCACTAATCAATGTAATAGGCAACTCAAAAATGAATGATCTAAATGGAGACATTTTGTTATTTTTAGACATTATCTAAAAAAAGCACAATTTAAAAAATGCCAGGAGAGTCCAAGCCATGTTATGACTGTAGTTACATATCCTACTCAGTCAGATCAAATTTGCTGTTATGAAAAATGTAGTGCTATAGATTTTATTTCATGCCATGTTATTGACCTTCATTCCATGTAACTTGCATATGTGTTTATTTGTATTTTTTCCCACATCTTGCAGTTTAATACATCCCCCTGAGGTTAATCTTGGCTTGTTAGATCCGTGCTTGGTAAATGTTCAGTTGGTTGGGGTTTATGTAATCTATACTTGACTTATGTCAACAAATTGTAGCTCATTTGTAGTATCGAACGATTTCCTACATCAATATCATCGTTTTGTTTGTGGCTTGGTCCTGGGGAACCATCGACATGGCCGCCTTCTCTGCCGTCTTTCACTTGCTTGTTTGTTGCTGTGGGGGTTTGTTGTGATGCATTCTGGGAGATGCAGCACTGAATCTGCATTTCACTTAGTTTCTTCCTCCTCTTGATGGTTTGTTCTTGGGCTTTTCAAAGGGCTTAATTAGCTAAAAATGATCAAAATCCAAGGAGGTGGATTGAGGGGGAAAATTAAAAAGGAAACGGGGGAGGAAGAAAGACTTGAATTTAAACAGGCCAAGCATACAGTTCAGCATGTAGAATCAGATCTTCTGGAATGTGCCAAATTGAAACTGGATTTTGGAGTTGTTGGAGTGCAACTGATTGAAGACCTTCAATCAATATGAAATATGCAAGCATGCTTGGGTTAGTACGACTTGTCATATTTCTACAGTGACTGCAGAAAGTTGTTGGCCACTTAAGCCACAGACATTAAAATGTCTAAATGCCATTGCATTAGATAGAAAATATTAAAGCAAGTTGCATCTGGGATGAAATGAAATGTTTTTCTTCATTAATTTCACTTTTCTTTATCATTTTTGCTCAGTGTCTTTTAATAAGCTGGTGTTTTGATGATTTGTATTGGATATACACAGTCAGTTCAAGATTAGTCGCATGAACAACTATGAACTTGTTTCATTTATTACATACAGAAAGTGTTGAAAAGGCATTCAGACATTTTAAATGGTGCTTAAGTGTCCTTTCTAGGTTCTCTGTACATATGTACATTCCTGTGTGAGTTATGTAGATGCTTTTCATTACTGTGGCAAGTATTTGCTAGCTTTTTGAGAGATGTTGTCAGAATAGTGAAGATGGTTTCAGAGCCCGAGGGAATAGAGAATGTCTAATGAATCGTGGCGGTGCTGAAGGTTGCGGTCCAAGGTTCTGAAATCACTTTGCATGCGAATGGAATATGAATTAACTCCAGCTCTGTCCTTATCCTTAGAATTGTTCTCTTTTGAAGTTTTATTTTAAATTAGAATGCTGACCTGCTAAAATTATTCATGTGTAGTCTTGCATTTTCCATTACCAAACAGCATTTATTTCCTCTGAATTATGAACCGAGCTGAAATGTTTCAAATCCCATTACACAACATTAATAACGCAAATTACTTCAGTGCAAGTTAATTACAGGAATCAGATTTTGTGTCATTTACTGTATATGAAAACTGTTTTTTTACGTGTGTGTATGTATTCAATTACCATTGTTTCAGTGCAGAGGTGCAATAAGTCAGAGCTGATAGACATCAAACCTCCCCATGTGAGAAGCCATTCACATGTCATGTCTATGCATGTGTGAGCTCAGTTTAAAAGAGGAGATAGACAGTAGGAGGTAGACAGAGGATTGAATACCATGCTTGTGAAAAATCTTACCCTGACTTTCATTACAATTGCAAGTATTGTGTTAGACAGCATTGTGTTCAGGCTGATGTTTAGGTGTGAGCAGACAGCAGTTTTCTCTTTCTTCTTTTGTCTCGTGGCTTTCTTTGCAGCTTGTTCATGTAGGACAAAGAATGAGAACAGATAGATAAATGGAGAGAAGTGGGGGGTGTCGTCAGCGTGTACTGTATCTGCGGCAGCAGCAGAATAAAAGCATTCACACATACTTTTCTGGATTCTGCTGCTGTTACTGGGCAGATGTTACTGATGCTTTGCCATCGTAAATTTTACCATGTTAAAATGAATAGTTTAGTCAAAAAAAAAAACTTACTAATGGACCCTCTTCAGTGAATGGGTGCCGTCAGAATGAGAATAATCAGAATAATCCACACAACTCCAGTCCAACAATTAACATCTTATGAATCAAAAAGCTGCAAGTTTGCAAGAAACATATCCATCATTAAGGCATTTTTAACTTCAAACTGTTGCTTCTGGCTGAAATGCAAGCCTTATATCCATAATATTGCTTTCTCCAGTGAAAAAGTCATCTCATCTGAATCGAGAGAGAAATATTCACACATCGTTTTCAAGTGAAAACAGTCCAAAGCAGTTCTAAACAAATATGTGTGTGGATTTTGATGTGAGAGGACAACAGGAGATGGACTTTTTCACTGGAGGAAGCATTATTATGGTTTATGGACTAGTATTTTAGCCGGAAGCAACGTTTTGAAGTTAAACATGTCTTAATGATGGATTTGTTCCTTACAAACACACAGCCTTTCGCTTCACAAGGCAATACTTGATGGATTGGAGTGGTGTGGATTACATGTGGAATATTGTGATGTTTTTATCAGCTGTTTGGACTCTCATTCTGATGGTACCCATTCACTGCAGAGGAACCATTGGTGAGCAAGTGATGTAATGGTCAATTTCTCCATATCTGAGACAGAAACAAACTCATCTACATCTTGGGTGTTCTGAAGGTGAGTAAATGTTAGCAAATTTTCATTTTTGAATGAACTATTTCTTTACTACAGCTCAAATCTATAGCTAGACAGACATACAGTATGCTCATTTGTGAAAGACGAGGTGGTGAATATTCCTGGAAATGTTCTGATCGCATTATCAAGTGCTCTTATGCTATAATGCATCAGAGAGGTTGGTGTGAATGCTGGAAAGAGGTTGCTGTGTACTGTATTGTAGCAGGCAGTTAACTTTGGCTCTCAGAGCTATTAGAATGCACCTCAGAACGATACAGACACAGCTGAGTGTATCGATCCAAGCTGGCAGCGCCTGCCACCGCTCGATAGAAATATCTATGCAAGCACGTGATCGTGACTCTGTGTGTGCGCATTCTTTTCTGTGATGTAAGTGCTTATGGTGTGGGTGTGATGGGAAATACTTGAATCTATGCATATGAGGAAATATTGAGTTAGAGTTGTGCGCTTTATTCCACCATTTAATGTTTAGGCTGTATCCGTGAGTGGGTTAATGATGGCAGTTTTGCCTAAGCAAGGTCACTTACATCATCTGTCAGTGGGTGATGAAACCCACATCAATCAATGAGGCATTTACTGATTTTATACCAGCAAACCCTTTTATACCTGCTTAATGCAGATCAGAGCATTGTTTGTTTACATTTGCGTGTGACAGCTGCACGTCGACACATCATTAATGAGTGTGCCGCTGACATTTACTCCTCAATCTGGCACTGTTGACTTCCTCTAGACTGCTAGCATGCAGCCAATACACAAAGAGGAAGTGTTGTGTGCTTGTGTGTTTTGTATGCACTTGTGTTTTTAAATGGTTTTGTGCACATACAATTAGGATTACTTACAGAAACAACTCACAATGGCAGTTTTTATGTTGCTGCATAGAACTTCTATTGAAAGAAGTGTGATTCCCATGCCCAGGTCATATTTCAACCTAAAATCAAAATGAAACAATTGCATAACATTTTATTTTATTTCATGGTATGTTATGTTTTCTTTCTTTCTTTTTCTTTCTTTCTTTTTCTTTCTTTCTTTCTCTTTCTTTCTTTCTTTCTTTATTTCTTTCTTTCTTTCTTTCTTTCTTTCCTTCTTTTAGAATTTGTGTTTTTTTTAGTAATTTAGTATTTTTTTTATTTTCTGGAATGGGATGATTTTCATTAGTTTCTCAATGCACTGAAATAATGTAATGTATTATATAAACATTGTGTTTTTTAATAACTCAGTAAATGCTGCCACAATGCATTAATATTTTAGAATTTAAATTATATACTTTTTTGGCATATATATAAATATATATATATATATATATATATATATATATATATATATATATATATATATATATATATA
>NW_015506629.1:90730-101164 GCF_001515645.1 Sinocyclocheilus grahami
ATATATATATATATATATATATATATATATATATATATATTTTATATATAGGATATATATATATATATATATATCATACAAAAATAAAAACAGGCTACATTTTCACGAGGTTTTTTTTTTTTCCTTTTTCTTATTTTGGGGTAATGACAGACATAGTCTTGACAGGATTTGTCAGATTCACCCAGAGGGAGCTGTGTGTGTGTGTGTGTGTGTGCGTGCTTTGCAGTTCTACAAGTGAATGGATCATAAATCCTAAAATAACTAGTATTAAAGAGCTGCTAAAAAGAGCTGCTTAATTAAATATGGTTGTGTTAAATTATGGTGTAATCAGTTCTGGTTCAGCCTAAGCCAGTCAGACCTTATTGATGTTATGTTCTGTGTTCGCTTGATTCATACAGTAAGTGCAAACAGTTCTGCTCTGAAAACCTGCAGGTTAATTAACACAGAATCACTCATATTTCATCTGTTTCATATTTACTCTCATTATTACCTTCATAAAAGCTCTTCCAGAGGAAAATGTTATTGCTCGTTCATATCCCAGCAGACGTTCTGGAGATGTCAGATTTGTTTTATTTGAAGCTGTCTTTCTCAGAATATCTGAGGAGCAGGTGACTTGAGCAGAAATCTCAATCTGCTCTACATTTAATCTCGCTGATGTATAGGACAGTAGCGGTATTAAAGTAATATTCTCATTTGTGCTTTTTCCTTCTCACAGGCTGACCTGAAATGACTTATAGTGTGTAAGTGGCTTCTCTTTTGTGAATATCAGGTTTCTCCAGCGGCCACTACTGTGACGGTAAAATTGTATGATATATATATTTCTTTTTTTCAGATCTGAAATGTTCGAGTGCCTCTACACTGAGCAACCCAATGTCCTCTCGTTTACATTGTAACCCACCATTGAAGCAGAAAACACTATGTAATCAAGCAACTGAATAGTTGTTTTCTGTTTTCAAACTCTGAAACGTTCTCGTCCATTTTCAGCGTGGACTTCATCCATGTGAAGTGTACAAACAACAGAATTCTGTAAATGGATGTTGTGCACTTACAGTCGAGAGTGTTTCCAGAGCTCTCTGGTTCTGAAGCACTTTCAGGAAAGATCTGTTATTGCAGATGTAACAGTCAAACTGAACATGGCTCTTTATACTGAGAGCTTTAGATTTTCTTTCTCATAATGCGAAAACAATCATCTCTAAAATAAATTCATAAATGTTTTTTGCTGCCATTTTGGAGTTAAGGTTATTCTTTTCAATATGAGAACACCTGAGTTTTATTTGTTTAACTATAAAAAAATCAGGAAATTATATTGTTATATTTATTAATCATCTAATACAGTGAAATTCATGCATCACTTTTCAGAATCAGAATCAGAATCAGAATGAGCTTTATTGCCAGGTATGTTTACACATACGAGGAATTTGTTTTCGTGACAGAAGCTCCACAGTGTAACAGAATGACAGTGACAACAAAAAACACAGATAATAAAAATAAAAATAGAACAAGTAAATAAGGAATAAAAATATATAAATTGACAATTGTGTGTGCAGGTATATTACAATAGACAGTTTTTTTGTATGTACAGGTACTGTATATTATGTGCAAATTTGAGGTGTAGGCTGAGTATGAGTGTTAGATAAATAAGTGTATGAGTGAATAAATAGTGTGTGTTCCACAGTTATTGTCAAGTGTTCATGAGATGGATTGCCTGAGGGAAGAAACTGTTCCTGTGTCTGGTCGTTCTGGTGCTCAGAGCTCTGTAGCGTCGACCAGATGGCAACAGTTCAAAGAGGGAATGTGCTGGATGTGAGGGGTCCAGAGTGATTCTGCCAGCCCTTTTGCTCACTCTGGACGAGTACAGTTCTTGGAGAGAAGGGAGGGTTGTACCAATGATTCGCTCAGCAGTCCGGACTACCCTCTGTAGTCTTCTGAGGTCAGATTTGGTAGCTGAGCTGAACCAGACAGTTATTGAAGTGACTTAAGTTTGAAGTTTTTGGGACTGCTTTGTATTATAACATTGTTTAGTTTAAATTGCACAATAGTTGTATGTATTTATCCTATTCCTGTGGCAGAAATGTGCAAGAATTCTGAATGTTACAGATTCATTTTTTTATTTATTATTATTAAATTAGCGAGTGTTTCTATTATCCGCAGTATGTTGTTTTCACAACACAATGTGAGTAAATGGGAGCAGAGATCAGGCAAGAGACTGCAGCCATCAGTCAGGTTGTGTCATGTGTGACTGAATTTGCCCCCCATCCATTCTCAGGCCAGTGACTCATTTCTGCAATAACTCACAATGATGACCTTTCATAAATGGCAAAATATATCTCGGTAGCAATGCTTTGATGGAGCGTTTAAAAGAGAGATCACTAACAAACAAGTATTAGAAGGTGCACCCTCCTCTTGTGATAATTATTTAAAAATAAAAAAGCATTTTCAGTACAGTGCTATTATTTAAATGGAAATCAAGTACATTCGATTCCAAATTCTTTTTGTTTTGTTTTTTGTATTGCAATCTCTTTCACATTACCTTAACGTGGAATTTATTTACTTGTTTGTAAGCTTTTACAATTGCACAGGAAATGTGCTTAATTATCATAAAATGGTCTTACAAAGCAGACAAGCTTAATGTTCCTAAACATATGATACATAATCATATATAATTATAATTAGAGTTGGCAAACTCCTACCAGAAAATGGTTCTTGATAAGAAGTTACGTTTTTGCTAAACTTAAGTTACTACAAAGAAGCTTTGTTGTTTTTAAACTTTGTCCTAAACATTTATTAGAATCTAGTCAAATAATGCAGATGTCAACATATACAGGTTGTGTGGCATGCCCTCATCTTCAAAATCATCTTAATGTTCCTAAACATATGATACATAATCATATATAATTATAATTAGAGTTGGCAAACTCCTACCAGAAAATGGTTCTTGATAAGAAGAAGTTAAGTTTTTTGCTAAACTTAAGTTACTACAAAGAAGCTTTGTTGTTTTTAAACTTCGTCCTTAACATTTATTAGAATCTAGTCAAATAATGCAGATGTCAACATATACAGGTTGTGTGGCATGCCCTCATCTTCAAAATCATGAACAATTTGCTTTGTGTGGTGAATTATTGACTGTAGAGAGCATGAAAATGTAGAAACATGACGTATATTCATTAGGTCAATAATTATACATACTGGTATGGAGGCTTGTTTCTGCCATGGAATAAATAGAAAAGGTAGCAATTCATAATTCAGAGATACAAACTGATAATTATAACATATGAAATCATAATTCTGAGAAATAAGTATTTTTTTCTCTGAATTCTAAGCTTTCAGCTTGCAATTTTTCTTCTTTTTTGTTTATTAAATTTTTTTTGCATTCATGTCTTGCAGCTTGCAACTGTTTATATCATGCAGTTGTGAGGGGGGGGGGGATCTGAAATGAGATACAATCTCATAATTCTGACTTTCTTTCATGCTGTTCGCTGTGAGTTTACATCATGCAATTGCTTTTGTTTCCGCCATGAAATAAAAAGATAATTGCAGTTTTTATCTTTTTAACTTTTTAACTTTTTATCTCAAAATTTTGACTTTTGTTTATTGCTCTGACATTTTCTAAAAACTGTGAGTTTATATTATGTTTATGCAAGAAAGAAGTCAGAATTGTGAGATAAACTCAGAATTGTGAGAGAAAAATAATTCCAAATTGTTGAATAAAAAGTTGCAATTATTTTGTGTTAAACTCTGACTTTCTTTCATGCTGTTCGCTGTGAGTTTACATCATGCAATTGCTTTTGTTTCTGCCATGAAATAAAAAGATAATTGCACTTTTTATCTTTTTAACTTTTAACTTTTTAACTTTTTATCTCAACATTTTGACTTTTGTTTATTGCTCTGACATTTTCTAAAAACTGTGAGTTTATATTATGTTTATGCAAGAAAGAAGTCAGAATTGTGAGATAAACTCAGAATTGTGAGATCATTTTTTTTTTTCCAAATTCCAAATTGTTGAATAAAAAGTTGCAATTATTTTGTGTTAAACAAGCTTCCATATATTGGTGGCATGTGCTGTTCATGGTAATGTTAATAAATGTCAGTGTTTGGTGTTAAAGACATTTTTGTCTGCAATCTTGTGTTAGATGTCCAAAATGTGTCCTGAACCAAAACCAGCTCACTTCCTCTGGCTCTCTGGCTCTGTCTGAGGGCTGATGGGATCAGTGTGTGGACAGTGAGTGTATCTGTCTGGGGTGATTCATGACTCCAGGCCTTCCCTTCTGACAGCCTTCCTCTGCCATTTCTCTCCATCTCCCTCTCTCTCTCTTTATCCTGACAGCAGGACTTTCTGAGCGTGCCTGGACACAGAGCACCAACATTTCCGATGCAGCCTGTGGCCGCGGGGTCAGCCAGCACCCACCGATCCCGCCGTGCTCCGCCTGCCTGATCAGCCTCTGCGTGTGTGTGTGTGTGTGTTTAAGTGTGTTTCACTCACCATCTGCGTTTCTCTTCCTCTAGTTCTCCTCACTTGCCTTTCATTTCAAGAGGAACTGAATTTTTTTCACAGCATTTTTCGTGTGGGATCCCTTTGATGTATGTGTGTGTTTGCGCAATTCTGCGTCA
The DNA here is from genome assembly GCF_001515645.1 of Sinocyclocheilus grahami. Lineage (NCBI taxonomy): Eukaryota > Metazoa > Chordata > Actinopteri > Cypriniformes > Cyprinidae > Sinocyclocheilus > Sinocyclocheilus grahami. The sequence continues at coordinate 95,339 of NW_015506629.1, forward strand.
GCACAAGGTTTTGTTACTCTTGAGGACACAGACAGCTAAAAGCTCTGCTGTGTTTGCGTATGTGTGTGTTGTGCATGTCTCAGCACACCTCCATGTAGTGCCAGTTACTTTAAGATTGCATGGGAAGCACAGCTAGTATTTATTTATTTATTTGATAATGCATGTATCTGTGCAAATAATGCATTTATATTTATTGCAAATATTCTATGATATATTCGCTTTATTTTGTTAATTATAATATATTATTATATTCATATAGCTAATGGAACTAGTGATTATATAATACAATTTATTTGTTTGTTTCTTTGTTTGCACTGCCAAGGTCATGGGTTCAATTGCCAAGGGCAGCAAGAACTGAAAACAAGTGTCCCTTGAATGCAATCTAAGCTGCTTTGGATAAAAGCATCTGAACAAAAAAAAACTGCAATATATATTTCAAAAATGTGTCCACAAAAAATTTAAAAAATCCCATTACTGTCGTTCCATTAATACAATTGATTTTGTGGATGCATGGCTCATGAAGCATCATTGAAACACGGCTATTACACATACCTATACCACTGATTTTAACAGAGTCAAGATTGATGTTCATAGCATTCATGTAGCTCAAACAGTAGAGCATAGAGTTAGCAATGCCAAGGTCATGGATTCATTAATAGGAAAAGAATGAACTGATTAAAAGTATACAATGAATGCAGTGTAAATTGCTTTGGATTAAAAAAATAAATAAATAGCAAACCTTAAGTCACAAACCTTAAAAAGTAAATGCTTTTATAGAAAAGGCAGTAAGTCTTTTTTTAATTCTGCTTCACTGGGAGCCTTTAAAAAATACTTTTTTAAAAAGTTAAATTGCTTAATAACAATAATTGATCAAGCACAGAGCTGTATTTTTCAATGTTTACACCAGGCAATATGCAAGATATAATATTATGAACGCCAAACTAAAAGAGTGTCACTATTTACATTTAAAAAAGCACATTTATTGATCATTAGGCCTTTAATTACTGTCTTTTCTCTACAGCTTCTCTATATCATGATTAGGCGAGCTCTTAAATGGGCAAAGCTTTGTAATAAACACTACTAACAGCATTTGAAATGAATGCAAAAAAAAAGTATGCAATTGATATTTATGTGGCCAGAAAGTAAGCTTGTAATGTGAATCAATGAGATTTTATAACAGCATAACAGACTACTTCACACACACACACACACACACACACACACACACAAAAAGTGTGAAAAGTGGGGACATCCCATAGGCGTAATGGTTTTTATACTGTACAGACCGTATATTCTATTGCCCTACACCAACCTTACCCCTAAACCTACCCCTTACAGGAGACTTTGTGCTATTTCAGATTTTCAATACACTCCATTCTGTGTGATTTATAAGCGTTTTAAAAAGTGGGGACATGGGGTAATGTCCTGAAAAGTCACCTTCTCCTTGTAATACCTATGTCATACCCTTGTCATTATACAAATTGATGTCCTCATTTGTCACAAAAACGCGCGCACACACACACACACACACACACACAAAATGTCTTCGTAAGATCATATTTAAATGCTGTTTTAAATGTTTGATTATCAAAGCTCTGTAGTTTCAAAACAATATAATGCAAATGCAGTTCAATGATGACTGAGAGATGAACAAATAAGCATTCCTCAAAAGCCTGATGGTGATATTTAAAGCTCACATTTTAACATAGTTTTTAATAATAATAATAATAATAATAATAATAGAGTAAACCTATATTTCTTAAGTCCAGTAAGTGTACATTTTGAAATATATTACTAACACTATAAAAGTAATTATTATGCATAAAATCTGTAAAAAATTCACAGAAAAAAGACACGTCAAACACAAGATGGATGTTTTATTTAATTAATGAATTTAATTTATTTAATTCTAGTAATAGGCCTTTTACTTAAAAAGTGTAAACTATCAATCAGATGAAAGAATAAATATAGTAGTTATCAAGTTGATCATTTAGAGGCCTTATACATTTGCATATCAAATATTATACACTCTAGGCTCCGTAGGGTTAAAAAGCAGCTTTTGAAGGAAGCACTGCAGACACTGAAATGACAAATAAACAGATCTGAGGACAAATTTGGCATTTATAAGTTGCATGAAAAGCATCAGCTGTAACTGCTCCATGTTGTTGACTGATCATAAGTGCAGTGCTGTGCATTTGTGTTTATTTTATGTGAATGAACATATGCAGTCTCTCTGTGTGTGTGCTGTGGAGTGGAGGCCGTCTCACTCTTTCTCTCTCACTGCAGAAGAGCAAAGAAACGTTGCACTTTGATCCACCTCCGCCCTACTGGTTTGTGGCTGGAGGTTGCCTGACCTTGTAAAGGGGCGATTTGTAGCGACAAAGTGACCGGAAGTCATTCGGTTTCAAACAGAGTTGGCGATCTGAGGCGACGTGAGTGACAGCAACCACTGGCGAAGTGACAAAGTTCAACTGGAACAACCAGTAGGAGATGATCCACTGTCTGACACAAGCACTGGTTGAATTCTGATTCAAAAGAGTTTATTTTCATTCCTTAAAGGGTAATAATTTAACAAGTTAAGGTATATGATATTTTCCATAGAACACAAAATGAGAAGTTTAGCAGATTGTCTGAGCTGCTCTATCATTAAGGCATTTTAACTTTAAACTGTTGCTTCTGGACAAAATACGAGTCCATAATCCATAATAACGCTTCCTCCATGAAAGAAGTTCATCTCCTGTTGTTCTCTCACATCAAAATCCATCCACATCCACACTGTTTTGGACTGTTTTCACTTGTAATCACTTGTGTCATCTGTGCATATTGCTCTCCTGATTCAGACAAGATGTCTTTGTCACTCCAGAAAAGCAACAGTTTGAAGTTAAAAACATCTTAAAGATGGATTTTTTTTTTTCTTACAAACAAGTAGCTTTTGGCTTCTCAAGATGTTAACTGATGGACTGGAGTGGTGTGGATTACTTGTGGATTACTGTGATGTTTTTATCAGATGTTTGGACTCATTCTGACGGCACCCATTCACTGCAGAGGATCCATTGGTGAGCAAGTGATTTAATGCTACATTTCTCCAAATCTGATGAAGAAACAAACTCATCTACATCTTTGATGGCCTGAGGGTGAGTAAAGCTTCAGCGAATTTTCATTTTTGGGTGAACTCTTCCTTTAAGGAGTTTGACCTCATATCTGGCTACTCGTATTCATTCAGTCTAAAATAAGTTGGCATGCTTCAAATACTTTGACCTGCCCTTTAATTCTTGTTTATTATATAGTCTGTAATTTAGTCTTTTGAATGCATCCTTCAGTTTCTCTGACCTCTTCCCGTTCTTCTCTCTTCCTGTCCTTTGTGCGTAAAACCCCTGTCCTGTTCAGTGTCAGATGGGCCGCGCTGAAGTGGGTCACCATAAACTCTGGGGACATAAGAACGAAGCGCTCTCAATGCAGTGTGTGTGAGTCACATCTCAGTGAGAAACAACAGACACTACATCACAATGCATTAACAGACATGACTGCTCTTACGTGTGGCACGACCACGTGTGTGTCCCGGTGTGAGCGGAGATATGAAGATATTGATCCATTATATCCAGAAGCTTTGAGACTGGTATGATGCTGCTACCGATCCAATGATAACATCTAGCCAGAGATGCTCACCGAGTGCAAAAACTATTAAAAAATTATATACATTTATTTTTGAATATACATATATACATTTTGATCAAAAATAGTTTCCATTTTCAGAAAAAAAATCATAGCAATATAATAGCAGTTTATTAACTAAAAAAGAAAGACTTTAGTTTATTCCTGAATTACATCCAGTTGAGGCTGCTAGTAAAATCATTATACATTATTCCATGTATGCCATAATTTAATTATGACTTAAAACATATCACCAATGGAGATGTTGATGTATTATTATTATTATTATTATTATTATTATATAATGATATTATTGTTAAAAATGTTAAACAAGGTTCAGAAAATAATACTCTGACATTAATAATATTTGTCTTCTATAAACAACATAGTGAGCCGTGATCTGGCATTTAGGTATATACAGTGTGTATAGTATATAGAGTATATAGAGTAATACATACGTACTGTATATGTGTGTGGGTGTGTTTAGAGAGGCCAAGGTCTAATGCTGTAAATATTTCATATTAGGCTCTGTCACATCTACCTGTGCTTGCAGATATGATTAACCTTGAACCCACTCTATGGAAGAGACAAGGATGTTTTTTTATTTTTTTTTAATTAGGTCCACCAGAGGCGCACATGAAAATAAAAGGAACCTATAGATGAACGGCCAGTTCAAAAGAGCTTATTACAGTGGCTAAATTAATCAGACTACACTGACCAACCAACATTTCATTCATTGTTATAATATATGGCATAATAATAAGTCAATGAAAACCCTACAATGGATGTCTTAAAGGCACATCAACAAAGTATATTACATTACATTAAAATGTTATAATAAAAAAATTAAAATAACAAATAAAAAATAAATATATAAACAAACAGCAACAACTACAAAAACAAAACCGTGTAATTGCAAGGGTAAGAGAGGGTGGGCTTGGTAATTAAAAATGTAATTAATACTGATTGTAATGGTAATTTTGGCCCAAATAAACCTTAATCATATTTTTAAATGGACCTTAGTTAAAACAAAATTAAAAAATGGTATTATGTAATTCATTTTTCTCCATAAAAACCATAAGGGTAATCATAAGAGAAATGTATTATTCTGTAACTGTTAGCTTTATTTTTATAAAGATAAAAAACATACAATTAATGCAAACAAAATTAATACAAAATCTCAAATTTGGCATAATAAATTGATGGAAACTCAGTGATTGATGTCTTCATGCAGCAATTGTCACTTCTAATGATGATCATTTTGGCCCAAATAAGCCTTGGTCATCGTAATAAATGGACCTCAGGTAAAATACAATTATGATATGGTAATATGTAATTACTTTCATTTCTCCATAAAGTTACTGGGTAATCATACAGGCCATTTGTTAATCTGTAAGGGTAGCTTGAAGCAGTGCACATTTGCCAGTCTGTCAGGTGATGGGTTTTTTGTCTGTAAACAGACTCACCTGCTCTCTGTCACTTTTCTTAAATGTCATACACTAAGTGCCACCTGCATTTCGACCTAAATTTCAGTGTAAAACAGTGTGATTTATGGTTGTGCAGCGGTAACTAATAGTTCACATGTCAGAACATCAACGACACAAAATGTTTGAGGCAAATCCAAACACCAAATAATTGATTAATGACTCTAGACAAACATTTGAAGAAAAGAGACTTTCGATCACTTCCTTCCTGAAGTGCTGAGAGCGCTGTGTGTTTGTATGTGTGTGTGTGTGAGGGCTGGATTGTATCTCTGTATTGTGAGACTAGTACAGGAGATAATTAGCTGTCAGAGTGTATTACTGCTCTCAGCTGGAGCTGATAAACACAGGAGAAGAACTCTCACCTAACACAACCATACCCTTTTCATACTGTGATCACACACAGGAGCCAGAATTAACACTTTCCAAGTGCAAAATATGAGTAAAATTTGGTGTTGACAAGTAAATAAAACATTACCAGTTTTGCCGGAAACTTTATGGTTGAAACTGCAGTGTAAGAAGCAGATTTAGGAGTTAACAAACCCAGTAAGATGCAGCTAACAGGGAATGTTCTCAGATCTTTGGCTAACGTTCTGGCAAGGTTCTCTCAAAATTGTAAACAGACATTCTTCCAGTATGTTACATGATCCTTACTAAAGTTCTCTCACACACACACACACACACACACACACAC
>NW_015506629.1:101199-124124 GCF_001515645.1 Sinocyclocheilus grahami
CAATTCTGCAATGGATATTTATATCCAAAATATAGTGAAAACACTGTTAATTAGCACTGTAACAAGATCGGCAGTTTAAGACATTAACTTGTGAGCACAAAACACAAGATACTTCTCTTTTCCATATAAATAAGGCTTTATTGGATAAATCTAAGACATATAAACTAATCTAACACACGCATTCACACACAAGTTGCAGAAAGAGAGAAAGTGAGGAAAATAATTAGTTTAAGAGAATGAAAATGTGAAATCCCAAGTTTACAGCAATATGTGCCATTGTATAGATCTGAACAACCATCAATCACTTAATTAACCCTCGCACTGAGTTCCTCAATGAGGTTAAAATTTAGATTAACTGCCCCAGTTCAGTTTTTAGAATCTGGAGGTACTTGCTTTCTGTGTTGCGGGGTTCCCTTTCTTGTCTGGTTGCTGAAAGGGGTTTCCCGAGGTTGCTGATTGGCTGGAGGTTCAGTCTTGGGAAGCCAGTGATTGGGCGTTGGCTGGCGACGCGGAGCTGTAGTCTGCAGTTGAAGGGTAGACAGCACTCTTTCGGAGATGCGGCGTTCGGCTTAACTCAGAACACGAAACTCTCAACGGAAAATAAAACAAACTAAAGAAATAGAAATAGATGTAAAGTTTGATGAGACCAGGTGGCGTTTCTTCTCATGGTTTTGGAGGAGCTGGCGTGTAAGCCAGACCACGCTCAAAACTAAAGAAGCATGACTAGGAGTGAAAAGCTAAAAGCCGCATGGCTAAAAGCTAGACACAAAAAGTCAGACCCGCAAAAAGGCAAAAGGCAAAAGACCAAAAAGCGCTAAGTTTGATGGTGTCCTGAGTATTTAAACCAGGCTGTTTAACACACCCAAATGGTGTTTCGACCAATTGTAGCTCGGGGTGTTGCAATGTTTCTCCTTCCCATTCATAAATCAACTGTTATCTCATCATTCACATGACCTGCGTTTTTCCCGCTCTGGTAGAGTATGATTTTGGACATGATTTCTATATGATACATTTGACCAAGAATTGACTGGGAGAAACGTTTCAAGCATGAAAATTCAAACTCACACATACCAAGCATGAATATGACCCCTTAAGCTATTCAATAGTTATTCAAAATACATTCACAATAAATAAGGCATGATGGTTAAACATGTGGGTTAGATACATGATATGGGGTTAGATATATAGCAATGGTTAGTTGCTCGAGTCCTTTTAGTGTCATTTAGATGCATCTTCACATGGAAATTAAGTTTCTTTGGCATTCTGTGGACGTAAGGAGACCAGAGATTAAAATGTCTGTAAGGAATTTTAGTCTGTCTGTTCTTGTCGTGAAGTGGGGGAAGTCAATTTACGAGGAGCTTGTGACTGTAGTTACTATCGTGTGATAGTCATGCGGTCATCTCTTTTGACCATTATTCTTGATAACTTGCCCCAAAATTTTACAATCTCCTTGGACTTGTCAATGTGTTCTTTTGTGTTAATGTTGAAAACTGTTCTGTGACAGGGGCTTAGGTTTAGGCTTGCTTCAGAGAGGCTAGGGTCTGATTTATGACATCCTGTTGTCTTGGGCCTCTGTGGAATTTTTGTGACTCCTCGTGCCTCAACTCGGTTTTGACCAAATCTTAGATTGTCTGATTCGGTCTGATATCCTACACTGGGTAATCATACAGGCCATTTGTTCATCTGTAAGGGTAGCTTGAAGCAGTGCACATTTGCCAGTCTGTCAGGTGATGGGTTTTTTGTCTGTAAACAGACTCACCTGCTCTCTGTCACTTTTCTTAAATGTCATACACTAAGTGCCACCTGCATTTCGACCTAAATTTCAGTGTAAAACAGTGTGATTTATGGTTGTGCAGCGGTAACTAATAGTTCACATGTCAGAACATCAACGACACAAAATGTTTGAGGCAAATCCAAACACCAAATAATTGATTAATGACTCTAGACAAACATTTGAAGAAAAGAGACTTTCGATCACTTCCTTCCTGAAGTGCTGAGAGCGCTGTGTGTTTGTATGTGTGTGTGTGTGAGGGCTGGATTGTATCTCTGTATTGTGAGACTAGTACAGGAGATAATTAGCTGTCAGAGTGTATTACTGCTCTCAGCTGGAGCTGATAAACACAGGAGAAGAACTCTCACCTAACACAACCATACCCTTTTCATACTGTGATCACACACAGGAGCCAGAATTAACACTTTCCAAGTGCAAAATATGAGTAAAATTTGGTGTTGACAAGTAAATAAAACATTACCAGTTTTGCCGGAAACTTTATGGTTGAAACTGCAGTGTAAGAAGCAGATTTAGGAGTTAACAAACCCAGTAAGATGCAGCTAACAGGGAATGTTCTCAGATCTTTGGCTAACGTTCTGGCAAGGTTCTCTCAAAATTGTAAACAGACATTCTTCCAGTATGTTACATGATCCTTACTAAAGTTCTCTCACACACACACACACACACACACACACACACACACACACACACACACACACATGTTTTTGTGAAAAGTGGGGACATCCCATAGGCGTAATGGTTTTTATACTGTACAGACTGTATATTCTATTGCCCTACATCGACCCTACCCCTAAACCTACCCCTCACAGGAAACTGTGCTATTTCAGATTTTCAATACACTCCATTCTGTGTGATTTATAAGCGTTTTGAAAAGTGGGGACATGGGGTAATGTCCTGAAAAGTCACCTTCTCCTTGTAATACCTATGTAATACTTTTGTCATTATACAAATTTATGTCCTCATTTGTCACAAAAACGCACACACACACACACACACACACACACACACATGCGCACACACACACACACATGTTTACTTAGCTATCTAAATGGGGACATTCCATAGGCGTAATGGTTTTTATACTGTACAAACTGTATTTTCTATCACCCTACACCAACCCTACCCCTAAACCTACCCCTTACAGGAGACTTTCTGCATTTTTACAATTAAAAAAAAACTTTGTTTACTTTATTTTCATACCAGTTTTACAAATGAGGACGTTCCCAAAGGGAGGTCTTTGGAGATTTTGTCAGGTTTAGCTCACTTTTGGGTACAAATTTGTCCACAAAATATGGTTAAGTAGGTACACACACACACACACACACACAAATTACACATTGTTCATCGTTCATGGAAGATGTTTTTTTCTGAAACATTTTAGTTGGGTATTCATCTTACATTTTTTAAAATGTTACTACTTGTTTCAGAATGTTCAGAAAACATTCAAAAGTAACGTTCCCATAATTTTGGAATGTGATAAAATGGAATGTTTTCATAATGTTCGCATATCCGAGAAAACAAAATCTGAACATTCAGAAATGACATTTTTATAACATAATGGGAAATGTTCGCAAAACATGCTTTCATGGAACATATTTTATTAGCTGGGTTACTGTATTGTTATTTTTTTTTTAGACTAGTAAAACATTTCCATTGCTGGTATATTTTCTAAATGGATACATATACAGTAAAAGTAAAAACATTTTTCAATTGGGTTTCCATCCACTTTATTATTATTATTATTTTATATGATTAAGTCTAGGATATTGTATTAAAGCAAAATGTTAAACAAATTTTGGGTTCAGTAAAACTTTTCATGTTTTTGAAAAAAAAAGGCTGTGTTAAATACAGTAAAATCACTAATATTTTGAAACATTATTACAACTAACTGCATAATTTTTTCAGGATTCCAGGATTATTATAATTAATTACAAAGGTATAGTATTTTTTTTTTCAATATTATAAATGTCTTCTCATATGATCAATGAAATCGGTTCTTGCTGAATACATGAACTCTTTTACAAAACCCTAAAATGACCCCAAACTTCTCAGATTCACACGCTCTCATTGCCCATACATATCTGCTCATGTGCAGAGTCCAGCGCTGACGACTTTTGCCCACCGCAGCTTTCATTTGAGAGACATCCAGCCTGATAATTAATAAACCCCTCAGCAGTCTCTTTCTACCGCTGTCTGTCTTTCTATCCAGATCTACTGGATGAATTTATTTCCCTCAGAAAGGACCGTCACAGCCGCTCTGTGAGTGTGATCAGTGTGAAGAACTGGAGAATCATTATGGGATAGAGTCCAAGATCAAACTTTGGAAGGTGGCTTGCATGTGATTTTATTGTATTATATTACACACGTTGTACTATTATACACACTCGCATTATTGTTCTATCATGAGCTGATGAGGAAGGTTTTATGTGTTCATGCACGTATAATTAAGATTAGGAGCTGATATGAACATTTCAGTCAAGTTCAAGTCAGAAAATCTTAGAAGAATGTGGACAGGATTGCTGTTGGAAATCGTCATAATTTGGTTTCTAATGTATTTTTTTCTTTCTTTTTTTGGATGCAAAACAAAAAAAATAATAATCATCATAATAATCATAATAATCATTATAATAATCATAATTTTGTTGTTTTATTTTATATAGTAGTAGTAGTAGTAGTAGTAGTAGTAGTAGTAATTAAAAAATATATATATATTTTTTTTTTGATTGACTGAATCTATAGGTATTATTATTATTATTATTGTTATTGTCATTGTTATTATTATTACCACCACAAATATTATGTAATATCTAAAATAAAGGCTTTTAATAATCAAATATGAATTAATCATATATAATTATTAATCATTAATTACAATAATTTGATTGTAAATTCACCTAATAATGATGATGATGATGATGATAATGCTATTATGTGTGTGTGTGTGTGTGTGTGTGTGTGTGTGTGTGTGTGTGTATTAATACACATATTCAGTTTCACAGTGTCGGGTCGTGCATTTTACACCTAGGCCTTCAGTGGCGTCCTACATGAATTAATCCATCTCTTCATACCATCATAATGATGCCACGGCTATAGAAACCATAAATATTACACAGTAATGCAGTATAACAGGGCACTACATAACAGACAGGTATCTTGCGCAACACATCATCTGTAGCTGAAGCATTAACCTAACAAAATGACACAAATACAGTCCATCCGATATTCTTACAGACGGTCTGCCAGCGCGCTGCGGGAGGAAAATACTGGTTAGCACAGCTTTACTAGGAAAGTTGTGTGTGTGTGTGTGTGTGTGTGTGTGTGTATTAATACACATATTCAGTTTCACAGTGTCGGGTCGTGCATTTTACACCTAGGCCTTCAGTGGCGTCCTACATGAATTAATCCATCTCTTCATACCATCATAATGATGCCACGGCTATAGAAACCATAAATATTACACAGTAATGCAGTATAACAGGGCACTACATAACAGACAGGTATCTTGCGCAACACATCATCTGTAGCTGAAGCATTAACCTAACAAAATGACACAAATACAGTCCATCCGATATTCTTACAGACATTTATTCACCCAAACGCATTGATACCTTACAGATAGCATTGGTATAAAACAAATAAGGTGATCACATGTGTTTTAAAGTTGACCTAACAATTTAATGTTCTCTTACTGCTTTATTCGTCTTCACGAGTCTCCCTGCCGGTCTGCCAGCACATTGCGGGAGGAAAATACTGGTTAGCACAGCTTTACTAGGAAAGTGAGCAAGTAACATTAAAATAATTCATACAAGACGATGAAGAACAGTGTATACATGTGTTTTAACGTACCTCTGTTACTCTCATCTTCCCGCTGGTCTGCCTCTGCTAGCGGCGCTGCGGCCGGAGGAAAAGACCGGCTAATACAGCTCCACTCGGGAAACTGAGATATTCTTACGGAATCTTAAACCTGGATTTATGTTTTTAGATTTACTAAATATAGTAGGCAAATATTGTTTCAAAATGCACTGAAAATCTAAACCTGAGGTACAGTAATAAAAGTTTTACTAAGTTTTAATAAAATGATTTACAGTGATGCTGTTTGCTAGCTAGTATGCTGACCATCCAATCAAAGGATGAGAAAATGCTGACGTTATCGTTAGCCAGCTAGATGGCCCTGATGCTGCCAACTCGAAATCTGATTTATTAAAGCAACGGTTTCATTGCCATTGATTTAAGCTAACAGACGCCTGCACTGAGGATTCTGAAGGCCTTAAGGCAGATTTCTTTGACCCTGGCAACACGATTGCTGAAATATGATTGGATAAAAGCTCTAATATAAACATACACTGCTGGAAGCAGTGCAACCAAGAGAAAAGCTATGAACTGAAGAGAATAGACTATTGGAAATAATTTAATACACATTCATGGAAAAATATATTAAAACTAAATCAGTGATTCTGATAGTGTTTAGGCCAGCAGAGAAGGCTTTGCTGGCCCTGACAGCCCACCACTGCAGTTTTATATATCTAATTAAATAACTGAGTCTATGTATTATTGTCTATTAATATTATTGTGCATTTATATGCAGATTTGTTATGTGCATTTTTTTTTCTTTGCAATATAATGTTATTAAATGACAGTGTGTCTTGTTGTTAGCATGATATGTAATCAGTTGTATGTCAATCACATTTCTTCTTCTCAGGGATGCTGTCTCCTGGTCTCCCATTATTCTCCATGGCAGTATCTGCTCTCAGCGCACTTTGGCTGGATTTGTGAATTTCGGCACAGCTCTCCGTTTCACTTTTGTTCTGCATCCATTTTCCCACAGCCGGCTCCAAATCTATTCTCACACGTCGAACCTGCAGCTCCAATCCAATTCTGGTACCTGAAAGTAGAACTGGCAATTCAATGGTGAGGTATTGATTCCTCTCCGCTGTGATAGCTGCTCGCGTTGCTCTTAACCTGATCTGGCCATCAGAGCTTGACTGCTGGCGTACAGGCGCATCTGGAGAAATCGCTATGCTAGCTCGCTGGAGAAAGCATGATGCCTCAGCACTAGCTCTGACTCTAGTGGCATCACCGCAGAGTAGTTTTCAGTAAGCCGTTATATCTGAGAGATCGCTTCAGTTTTGAGTGCTAAAACACACTATAGACTCTATGGGTCGGGTTCGGCCGAGTCCCGTCACGCGTAGAACTGATAACCCCAAATGGTAAGCTTTCAGAGTAAAGAAGATGTGAATATAGCGACTGGATTGAACTCTGGTCATGCTCTCAATGAAACATCTAAGAAACAGCTAAGAGTCCATCGGCAATCCATCAACACTGCACAATTATTATTCTCTTTCTCAGTATTTTTGTCTTATGTTCAAGTACACGTTTCTAAACATTCACAAATCAAGATACATTTACTTGACAAGCAAAATGACAATATTACTCGTTTATTGAAAAAATAAAAAATCTAAATTAAGTGACTTTATGCTTGAAACAAGAAAAATGGGGTCAGAAAAAAAGTGTTTCCCTTTAAATTAAGGAATATACATTACATAGAAATTAACAGCTCTGCTCCTCTTCAGTGTGCTCTGACTTCAGCTCGCACACAGGACTGAAAAAGGAAGGAAATAACAAGAGTGAAGGTAGAACAATTACATTTTTAAAATAATAAATACATGTATTTTATGTTAATTATTATTATTATTTTTTTTCATTTTTGCAGTTTATTTTATCTTTTAATATATATTTTTTATTTGCATTAATAATTTGTCCACTATACAATATACAGTATATACATGTAATATCTTATAATATAATTTATTTATTAATATTTTTTATTTATTGTATATAATCAATATAATTAATATAATTGATTTTATTTATAAGATGTCCTTGTATAAGTCTTATAACTTAAATTCAGTCATCTTCGTTGCTGTATAAAGATGATTTTTGTTATATTGACATGTTTATGACTCTTCATAGGCCATATGCTGCACATACAAATGTTCAGTTGTTTAGCAAGATGAGAATGCTTTGCAAACATTTTATATTGATAGGATTGTTTCACACCACAAGCTGCTGTGAAAATGAAAAACAATCAGTTTAACTTTGAAGGACTGAAATTAAATTGAGACTGTTTGATCCATAAGAACAATTATGTGGCTTTTCTGTCTTGTCATGCGAGCCTATTCAAGCGAACGATCATTTTTTAAATACTTTAAAAGCCAGTGTTTTGTTGAAAAAGACTGAGTTGGATTCAAAGAAAAGATGGAAGACAATATAAAGTGTAGAGGATGGTATTATCTGGCTGAAAACAAACTGAGAATAGATGAATGCAGCATGAAGTTTTTCTTTTTGAATGCAAATGGAGAAGAAACATATAAAACATGCAAAACACATACTGGGCAACACACACACACACACACATTTAATTTAGCAAGGATGCATTAAATAGATCCAAAGCAACATTTTTACATTTTACATGAAAAAAAAAAAAATTATAAATAAAAAAATTATATATATATATATATATATATATTTACTTATTTTATACATAAAAGTGTGGACCGAGGGCAAACATACTGTCTCGTGTGGGACTGCAGCTCTTAAGGAGCAGTTTATTAATGACAAAAACAGCAGCCGGCTCATCAAGGACAGCGAGAAATGTGAGTCTTTGATGTTGCACTAAAGTATAAAGAATATGTCCATCCTGATTGTTATCAAGGACACCCAGCAGTGAGAAAACCAAAAGCAGAGCCAGAGTGCAGAGGCACTGGTGAACGGCTCGCACAGACTGCCTTATTATGACAGCTGTCACTCTCAATTTCAATTTACCGCCCTGATGTTGGTCAAGTAGTTTTTATTTAAAGGGAGTAAATTGAGCCTGGGACAGCTGGTTTGGGTGAGGCGAGTCTGTACGCTCTCAGATGACCTTGTTTTAGGGGTGCCAGGGTACTGATGGAGATCAGGTTACAAAATGAACAAACAGATTTCTGGAAAACATCAAATGTAGCATGTTTTTAGGAGAAATGTGGTTGTGTTTGATATACGATTTTGGTCAGTGATTACAGAATAACGTCTGTCTGATTATGTAATATGTACGTTTGAAGAATTCTGGCCTTGAACTCTACCGCACGCAGAAACTTATAGAAAAAAATATTTGACTTTTCTAAGAATGACTTAAGTTGAAGTGCTGTAAAAAAATAATTGGAAAAAAATATTATTTTAAGGTACTTTATGATATGTTGCCATACGGCAACAGCATACAATAGTAGATCTAACTTAGAATAAGTGTAAGTTTACTTACAGTTCATATTTGTCCTCAGCAATGTTGTTTGTGTTGATTCAATTGGTGCTATTATAAGCTTTAACACAATACTTTCAGTATAATTGACACCTTATACATACTTTCCAACAACTTGTGCTTTTATTTATTCCATTATTTTTTGCTGAATAAGGATTTATATATTTTTAATTTCATTACATTTTTCATGAATATTATTTAAATTGCAAATTACAGTTAAAACAAATATAATACTGTATATCATGTATCATAAAACATTGACATAAAACCAAAAACATTGCAGTTCATGAAAATTCAGCATTACATAATCTTATGAGAGGAAGACTATGAACATGAGCCCCCCCCCCCATCCCTCCATCCCTCCATAATCCTTGAAATATCACCTTTTTTATGAATTAAACTTTAAAAAGCTGTTTTTTTCATCTGCAGGAAGAACCAGTTCTGCCCTTTTCTTAATTACCTTGCCATAGAATATGGCCGTGCTCGCTGATGTAATGTTACCTGTATTCATATTTAATCAAACGTAAAATTGCCATTTCAATTTGATTATATCCATAATACAAATGCCATTAACATACGACTAATCAACATTATATCACTAGTATTAATGTTGTTATTGTTACAGCTTAACAGATTGCAGCTGACCTTGCTAGCTAGCTAAACTATTGTAATAATGTCATTCCACTATTGCACAGTGTTGCCGCTTGGCAACACATACATTTGAATGATTTACCAAAAACTAATTTCATAAAAACTTTTTTGAGAGGTGAATATGTCATCATAACATCATAACAGTGATGTTTCTGATTTTTTTGTGGAAGTGACACTGACTGGTCCTTGTTTGTTACTGACGTTTTAGTTTGCTTTCAGCAACTACCAACAAAAGACGCAGTATGTCAGAAATCTCGCCACAGAAAAAAACTGCATGTCGTGTGACTTACCCAAAGCACATCATTGGCTAAACTAAAGTCTTCTCTTTCCAACAAAAAAAAACGAGAATGTTCTCTTAAAGAGACAGTGGCAAGGAAATGAACACACATACCATGTTGCCATATGGCCACACCATGCGGTAGAGGTTTAAACATTTAAAAATCTCATTGACCACAGACTTTATTGTATTGGTTTGGAATTGCTTAAATGCAAATATACTAAAGTATATCAAAATGGTAATTTGCTATATTTGTCAATTTGTCCCCAACTACAGATTCCGGATCAGATCCAGACATCATCCCAGAATGCCCCAGCATTCCAGAGGGAGAGAGAGTGGACTTTTTCTCAGATGACAGCGCTTCCCAGGTAAACTGCAGTGGATATGGCCCACATTCCATACAAACTCCCAGCATGCTTTGCTAAATCTTCATATGTGTCCTTACAGCAAAAAATGTTTGGAAAGAGGTTGCTGTTGGAGCCCCTTGAGTGAGACTAACGTCCCCTGGTGGTGCTTCTCCAAAAACACGGCTACAGTGTGGTCAGCGAAAGCAAGCTGAAGATGCCGTAATAAAACATTATGATACATATCATTGGCTTTTAGATAAGTCTTTGTATTACCTCTTTTGTCATGAGCCAGTTATTCAGAGATTATTTTAAAGTTGGGAGTGGTGTTTCGCCACGAGATATCACCATTGTACCCTAGAGCGAGGTTATATCAGGGGAACGGTTTGTTTTCATGATGCTATTATATGGCAAAATTGTATGAAACAAACTCTACTGACCTTTGTTTTGTAATGACGAAAAAATGATAAACTGTTTTCAAGGAAATATTTCAAGGCTTCTTGTTAGCTGCTTTTAATAAGGGTTGGGGACTGCAATAAACTCTTTATGCAACTTGTAAATGTTTGTGCGATGAACATAAATGATATAATAATTTGGATTGTCAAGGAGAAGTTTGCTCTTACCTTTCTAAGCAATCAGACTTACTAAATCCCATAGACATTAAATGAGAGACATCAAATCTGCTTTCCATTGAACTTTGAAAAGTTTGCAATTGACCATGTAGCAAGTGGAGCAAGCATTTCACAAAGACCTCATGGAAAATGTTTGCTTTGCTGCAGATATCGAGGCCAAGCTGACAAGAATGGATGCTCCATCTCTATTTGGAGCTGATATTAAAGAGTTGACCTTCTCTGCTGAAATGCAGACAGAAAACCGTCTTCGATTTAAGATTTGTTTACAAACTGACACAAATAGCCGAAGCATCATGCAAACCCATCTATAATTCTGTGTGATGTTCTCTTTGTCTACCAGATCACTGATGCAAATCAAGCCAGGTTCGAGGTTCATCACGAGCATGTGCAGTCGCTTTCCGACACTCCCAGCGCACCCCTAAAATATAGATTGGAGCTGATCCAGAAATCCTTTGGGCTGAAAGTTTGGAGAACAACATCTCCTGAAAAACTCCTGTGAGTGGGGAACTTCTCGTCTTTTCTCTTCCTTTTCACGCACAGATCATATGTTGACTCTTTGTGAGCTTGGTGCATTGCTAACAATGCAGCACGAGTGTTTCTTTGACTAAATGAAGAGCAATCACAACACCAAAAAGACAGAAATTAGAGGCATGAATACAATAAGGGAATCCGGCGAGGTCTGAAAGAAGCCTGAAGCAATGCAAACAAGCCTTTTGTAAAGCAGCCGGTCTTCGTCTTGCTGTCTACGCGCTGTTGATGGAAATTGCTTTGTTTCCTTTTGTTATTGTCTGCCGTCATCTGTGTGTTTTTGTGTACTGTTGAAAAATGGCAGGAAGGTTATGAGTAAGTCCTGATTCTGAATTTGAGTTTAATTTGATCATTTTTAATTTGACTATCAGGCCTGCTTCATGCATGTTGCATATGTCACCAAAGCAATTTATTTCAGTGACCTTTTTAAAGGGGTCATATTATGCTTTTTAAAGATCATTATTTTGTGTATTTGGTGTAACAGAATATGTTGACATGCTTTAATGTTCAAAAAACACATTATTTTTCAAATACTGTACATTATTGTAGGTCCTCCATGCCCCGCCTCTCTCAAACGCTTAAAAAGCCTGACTTAAAAGCCTAATAATGATGGTTTTAATCATAGGAATACATGATTCATAAAGAGGTTTCAGCATGGACTGATATATCAGAGGGAGTGGATGTGTGTAATATGCTCATTAATCTTATCTGTTGTGATGTTATTTTTTTAAATTCCTAGTATAATTTTAGATAAGAAGATGCACATGTAACAATGATTCACAGCTATAAGTTTAGGTTTCGAGAATAGGAAGTTGTTTTCGTGGTTACAGAAGATGATCTTTAGATGACCCATCTATCAGTGTGTGTCATGTATTCTGGTGTTTTCATGTGGTTTGGGTGTACATTTTTAATGATTTTGGACCCCTCTGTATTTGAAGACATTGTTGAAGGCTGAATCTTTTGGTCAGTGAACATGTTCTTGACAGGTTTCATGACATTCACCCACAAACTGAACTGTGCGAAAACTTATTCTTTACACCCTCTCTTCCTCAGAGCTCTGTCAGGTTTGACACAACCAGGAGTGGATGTGTGTAATATGCTCATTAATCTTATCTGTAGTGATGTTATTTTTTTAAATTCCTAGTAGAATTTTAGATAAGAAGATGCACATGTAACATAATGATTCACAGCTATAAGTTTAGGTTTCGAGAATAGGAAGTTGTTTTCGTGGTTACAGAAGATGATCTTTAGATGACCCATCTATCAGTGTGTGTCATGTATTCTGGTGTTTTCATGTGGTTTGGGTGTACATTTTTAATGATTTTGGACCCCTCTGTATTTGAAGACATTGTTGAAGGCTGAATCTTTTGGTCAGTGAACATGTTCTTGACAGGTTTCATGACATTCACCCACAAACTGAACTGTGCGAAAACTTATTCTTTACACCCTCTCTTCCTCAGAGCTCTGTCAGGTTTGACACAACCGTTGGGCTGCTGGTTTTTGCTGATCAGTATCTTCAGTTCTCAGCTAAACTCCCCTCTCACAATATCTATGGCCTTGGAGAGCATGTCCATCAGATCTTCTGCCATGACACCAACTGGAGGACTTGGCCTATCTTCACAAGAGATGATTTTTCCCAATGGAGTGAGTCATAACATTTAGATTTTGACTCTTCAGTAAAAATAAAAGTTTTTTGGCAAGTTTTTGAAGAATATCCTGGCCACTCTGTAGAACTGAGGATGTCAAGCTTCAAAAAGGATGCAAAAGCATCATAAATGTTCCTAAAACTCATGCACCAAATTCCAAATCTTGAAAAGACATTTGACTGACATTAAAATCATTATTCTCTGAGAACTGATGCTAATGGATCATTGAGTCAAGCACTGGATCAGTTTGATTCACGAACGAATAATTTAGAACAACATTACTACTTTTCTGAGGAGGTCTAGGGTCGATATAAATATTTACAGTGAATAACTACTTACAATTATTGAATTATGTCAGACGACTTGAAATACTGCATGAGTCACATAGTATGGAACTTTTTATAATACTTATGTATATATATATATATATATATATATATATAGTTTTTTGTCGTTTTAGAGCTCAACAGCACTAATTATAGATTACATTTTTAATTTAATTTAATGTATTTATTTGTGTGTTTGTTTATTTTATTTTATTTTATGGTATTCAATGCATGTTTGTGTGTTCTTTTTACATACGTTTTAGAGCTCAACAGCACTAATTATAGATTACATTTTTAATTTAATTTAATTTAATTTAATGTATTTATTTCAAAAAATGTTTATTTTATTTTATTTTATGGTATTCAATGCATGTTTGTGTGTTCCAGAGAATAAATTTGAATACATAATTGATGACAGAAATATCATTTTTAGTGAACTTTTCCTTTAACAGCTATTTCTAACTGATCTGACTTGTATAAATTACTTTAGTTTTTTATAACCCAATGTAATCTGGTTGACTTTGCCATATTCTATTATAAACATATCACATGTATCTCTCTTTTTTTTCTTTTTTTTTTACTGTCTGTGAGGTCACTTTCTGTGTAGTATTATCTTGGAATTTGTATATCAAGATCATGAAACATAAATGTCCAGATAAACTAATTAAAAGGTAGAAATTACAAACCTTAATGTCTTTTCTTACCGCAGGGCACACACAACCTGTATGGCCATTACCCCTATTTCATATGTATGTCTGGAAGATGCGAGCGGCCAATCCTTTGGTGTTTTCCTCATGAACAGCAATGCTATGGGTAAACAGACCCTCTCTTGAGTAGTTTTATTGTGATAGCTTTTTTTTGCATTGCTGGTCACAAACATGAGCTTTGCCGTGGGCTGAAGTCATAATAATCTTTAATAAAATGATTTGTGATGTCTGTGCACAGAGTGTATAGTGTGTTTTGATGTGTTTGTAGGTTTGGAATGGCTGCTTTTGTTAAAGGTTAGCAAATTAGAGCAATTTAAGTTGTTTATGTCTGTCTGTTCATGGCTGTGTGCAGAGGTGACAGTACAGCCTGCTCTGGCCATAACCTTCCGGACTATCGGTGGGGTTCTGGATTTCTACATCCTGGTTGGAGAAACAGAGGAAACAGTGATGGACTAGAAACACCATGTAGGAGAAGTTGTAAACACTTTGGAAATGTTTTTTTTTTCATGATAGAGATCCAGTATGATGGACAGTACTCATGCTAGGACAAAATTGGATGTGGGAAAAAAACGAATAGGATCTTTCCATTTCATTCTTAATTTCTCCACTTTCCAAACAGATTTAAAGCAAAAATCTAATAAAGTAGTAAAAAATACATATATCAAATTGATAGCTTGAATATGAATTTTTCAGATGTTTATTCTCTCACAGATGTTATCTATACATAAATATTCTTATTGGTCAGTCATAGTATTCTGCAGTCAAATATTTTTGTATATTGACAAAAAAAAAAAAAAAAATCTGAATTTTTTTTTAAAAAGTCTGAAATGCTTGATTGTGGTCATTTGCGACATTCTGTATTCAAATGTTTTAGTAAAATAACCACTACATATTTTAATTACAAATTAATTTATGAATTACAAATATTTTAAATTATAAGTTATAACTATTATGAATTCAAATCATAAAATATTATATGATAATTTATTACACAACTCTCACCAAACTGCACAAGTGACTATTGTCCTATTCAAAATCCTATTTCATTTAAAAGAAAATGTTCAAATCACATCAATATTTGCTGTCAATTTCAGGTTATTATTGTTAACAAAAACGACGCTTAAAACTAAAAC
The DNA here is from genome assembly GCF_001515645.1 of Sinocyclocheilus grahami. Classification (NCBI taxonomy): domain Eukaryota; kingdom Metazoa; phylum Chordata; class Actinopteri; order Cypriniformes; family Cyprinidae; genus Sinocyclocheilus; species Sinocyclocheilus grahami. The sequence continues at coordinate 116,527 of NW_015506629.1, forward strand.
CATAAAAAAGGTATTTAAATGTGAACCGAAATAGTATAAAAAAGTATAAAACAGTATAAAAAAAAAAGTTTTTTTAAATTATTTCAGCTAGTTGCCAATACATAATTTCTCATTTTCTTTCTAGAAGTGAAATAACTAAAACTACAATTAAAATTAATAACAAATATATAGACCCAACTATGTAGAAAAAAAACTTAAAAAATATACAGTGGGTACGGAAAGGTGTGTGGCTTTCCTAATCAAGTACAATCAGCATAATCAAACACAGCTGGACTCAAATGAAGGTGTAGAACCATCTCAAGGATGATCAGAAGAAATGGACAGCACCTGAGTTAAATATATGAGTGTCACAGCAAAGGGTCTGAATACTTAGGACCATGTGATATTTCAGTTTTTCTTTTTTAATAAATCTGCAAAAATGTCAACAATTCTGTGTTTTTCTGTCAATATGGGGTGCTGTGTGTACATTAATGAGGAAAAAAAATTAACTTAAATGATTTTAGCAAATGGCTGCAATATAACAAAGAGTGAAAAATTTAAGGGGGTCTGAATACTTTCCGTACCCACTGTATACAACAAAAACAAATATGTGACAAAACCCCCAACAAAATAACTAAAACTTTCATTTAAATTAAAATAAAAATAGAAAACATAATAATAAAAACTTATTCAAAATATTAATAAAAGCAGAAATAATGACTCAATGATACTAAAACAACAGTTCCATTTATGCATTTATTTATTTATTAGTAAGTAGCCTTAATAAGCAGACAGCCGGTCATTATTGAAAAATCAGCCCTGACAGGGTGATGAGGATCACGCCATGAACTTCTTACCAAAACTTCATCAATGCTAATTGGCATTAGCTCTTGCCGAAGGTTGAAGTAAAATCATATAGGCCCAGATGAGGCTTTCAGACTTGCCTGAGGGAGTCCTGTGATGTTCATCATGTTTAACACTGCTTTATGTGTCTCCAGCTGATTGGCAGGCCTTTCATCCCTCCTTACTGGTCTCTGGGCTTCCAGCTCTCTCGCTGGGACTACGGCAGCCTGGAGGAGGTGAAGAAAGTCATGGAGAGAAATCGACAGGCCGGCCTTCCGTATGTAAGTGCCAGGGACAGAAGGAGGGTCCTCGCTTTGTTCTACAAAACTTGATTCCACCCAGTACTTCAAAGCCACAATCGAGAGCACGGAACAAAGCCTACCGATTCGTGAATAATGACTCCACATATGTGCATTTCACCTATACGTGCAGTTAGAAGCGTTTAGCACCTTATGTTGAGACTCTAATTGCCGAAAGATGGACTGAAGCTCAATGTTTGATGTAATTCGAACAAAGAGGGCATTAGCATGTCAGGATATTGCATCTCCGCCTGATTAGCATTAGAAAATTACTGGCAGGAGAATCTCACCATCTGCTGATGGTTGATGAAAGTCAAGCCTTCCAGAAAAATCAAAACAGACAAGAGTGAATCTACAATGTCAGCATGCAAAAGAGGCATTAGCCATCGTAAAGACTGAAGGTGCCGATTCTAAAGGACGAGGCTGAAATGCTACAATGAAACATGAACGTTAACAACCTGTTTACGCTCTTAAAAATAAAGATTCCAAAAGTTGGTTTTCATAGCAATGCCATAGAAGAGCTATTTTTTTGTTCCTCAAAGACCTTACCTTCTTAGCCTAAATAACATTTTAAGAAACTTTTACACTTTTGTGCAATGGAATATTAAAGGTTCTTCATGGAACCATCCATGCCAATAAAGAACCTTTATTTTTAAGAGTGTAATTTCCATAATTAGACTTTAAAGTGAGACAGGATATTCCATGAGAGGAAACTTGGATTTCATGTTGATTTTACCAGGACTGAAAGCTGAATCAGAATTATTTTGTGTTCCAGGATGTCCAGTACACTGATATTGACTACATGGAGAACACAGATATCTTCACTTATGGAGAAATTTGCAGAACTGCCTCAGTTTGCTGACTACATGCATGATAAAGGGCAGAAATACATCGTCATACTGGTAACCCATTGATATTGCAGTTTCATTTATGCTGAGATCCATGGTTGCCAAGTTAGTTCTGGGTTTTGGACGAGTTATGATTCATACATTTCCACCCCTTGCTGAATTTGATTTTGTCAAATACATCTCAAAACTTTTTCTTTTTGGTAGGATCCTGCCGTATCCACAGGTCAAAGGATAAACAGACCCTATGAAGCACTTGAGAGGGGACATGCAGCTAAGGCTTGGGTCACTGAACCAGACGGAGAAACACCCTTTACTGGGAGAGGTGAGATCCTCCGAAGATACTCCGGATCTTGGCATTACATTGGTTAATTGTTACTAGGGTTTAGGATTGAGAACTGGTTATTTGTCTTAAAAGAAAATACTGAACTAAATTGAACTAAACTAAAAACTGATTTACATGCGTTTGGTTTTTAGTCATTTTTGTTGGACATCTGAATTTTTACACTGACGTAGACACTGCATACTGTATTGCATTGCATTGTCCTTGCTGGTTGAAATACACAGCGTGAAGAGGGTTTGATCTGGAACAAATGACTAATTTATTTTTGATGAGTTCAAATGAAAACAATCTGAAAACTTAAAGTAAAATCTTTTTTTACAGTGATTTCTGTTCAGGATCATGTAACACTGAAGACAGGAATAGTGTTGCTAAGAAGTAAGCTTTGCATCACAGTAATAAAAAATATTTTAATAGAAAAGTTATTTTAAATTGTAATATTATTTCACAATATTACAGTTTTTACTGTATGTTTGATCAAATAAATGCAGCCTTTGTCAGCAGAAGAGACATAAGTACAACTAGTTATTTAGAATTGGTGCTACTTAATGAGCCAGAATCATTACATTTCTTACAATTCCCACTCACTTTTTTACCAATTAAATGTTATTAATTGGCCAGTGCTGTTTGGGGAGACAGTTATATTGTACTGACTTAGTGTAGGAATTAGCATTGTAACGTATACAAACTAGAATGAAGCAGAATAAGATAAGAGACATAAGTGAATGATTGAATGAAGAACATCTGGAGTTGCCATGTGATTTGCCATGAGAGCGAACCTGTAACCTTGAGTTAGATCATATATCACTCACCCCTCAGGGCAATAAGGCACATATCACATGGCGATAATATCATTTGTGATTATTTAGCCGATTAGGCACAGGCAGATGTTAATTGCTTTTTTATGGTTTTATTTCAGGTCATTGTTTGCATTGATTTTGCATTAGAGTTTAATATCACGCTTTCACGCAGCTCAGAGCCATGTGAGATCAGAAACAGAAAATAACTCAGGAGGGAATAGAAATGCCAGTGGTTTAAAAACTTAAAGACATAAATAAAAGGAAACATGTAGACAGGCTGGGTTTTTTTTGCAGCTCTAACTGTCATCGATGACCAATTGTGATGTTAGTGAGTGAATCTCTTATTTATTTATTTAATTTTGTGTTCATGTGTTTTCATGACAATTAAGCGTTGTTCTCCCGTCTCATGTTGCAGGTCTGACCAGGGGAAGCCGTGTTTCCTGACTACACTAACCAGGCGTGCATTGATTGGTGGGTTGATGAAATTTCCCGATTCCACAAGGAAGTCAAGCATGATGCTCTCTGGATTGTAAGTAACCCGCAGAGATCATTGCCCTTGAGCAAATATTGAACCTGATCATTTTACGTCTTGGTGGAAAGGTCACGAAAGGTTGTGAAAAATCTCCAACTTCCTAGTCTCCAAATCAATACTATTTATCTCACTGCATCAATATTGATATTCGAACACAGCAAAGCTCTATAAACATCTGATCTAGAATACAATATAAACCACAAAAGCTTTTAAGTCAACCTGAAATGAAAATCGACCTTGCTTACGGTAGTAATTCATCGATCTCCTATTAAATTTGATTATATTCAAGTTCATTTGTATAGCGCTTTCACAGTACATATTGTTTCAAAGCAGCTTTACAGAATATGTATGTTTCAGATATTACAATCAAGCACTACCATCAAAGAAGAAACTAATTTTACACCATCCAATCAATTCCTGATTGATAAAATCAAGTCCAGCCCTACGATTTGTCTCGCAGAATATTCTGATTCAGAAGTGCATCATTTTATGAAAGTAAAATGGTTGTGAATGCCATTTCATGTTGACTTTAAAGCCTCCCTAAAGGGTTTTGCTTTAATCTCGAGACAATTAGCTGCCTGAGTTAGGGAGCGCTGAACTAATTGCTGTTTTATTTCTAAAGACATGAATGAGGTGGCCAATTTTGTGAAGGGAGGCATCAACGGCTGCACTGATAACAAACTCAACTATCCTCCATTCACCCCAAGTGAGTCTCAAATGCATCTACAGCTAGATTATAGCATTGTACATAGAAAACCGTTATAATGAAAACATTTAAAGTGGCTTAATGCATTAAGAAAGTAGCCTAATATTGAAAGGCCAAACTCAGTATACACCTTACAGTGATACTGCATAAAAAGGACAAATTCGGTGTACAGTTATATACAATATGCACTATGTGAAGGATTTCCTTCCTCCCCTTTTCATTTCTTTTGTAGCTCGGAGTTCTACCATTCCATCTCTCACAGTAGACTAAAGTATCCGCTTGCCGCTTGGAGCTGCTGAGTCATGTGATGGCATGACAACAAAACACAGCATAGCAGGGGAGGAGCAGCAATACGAGATGTGAAAAGACAGACATGTCTACACTTTGTTAAATGTATTAAGCAATGCATTAAGTGTATAGGAGAGAAACTTAACGTAAAGTATTGATATTATCAGGGAAGTATCAATCCGATACCAATACCAACATTGGTATCGATACCATCGATATTAGGATCGATCTGCCCACCCCTACTTCTTTGCTCTTTGGCGGTCTGGGGTAAAATGCACCCCAGAAAAAGCAGAAAACTATTATGTCCTTTTTTTCCCAAACACACACATTGTAAGTATTAGTTATGTTGCGATGACACGATTCACACAATCAAATTTCCATGTTATGATTTAACCTACTGTAACGCCGCATCTGACGTTACATTGGATGCGAGTTATGCGATCATGCGACAAAAGACAATAGACCCTTTTAGGGCCGACGTCACAATTACGTCACAGTGCTAGCTAGAGGCAAAACAAAGGAAAAACTGGAGGCGGCCAGTTCAAACCAGCGCAGATGCGGCTACATAAGGAGCTTAAAATATCATCTTGTTGTGATGTTGGGTGCCAGAATCGACGTAATACAGCCTCAAATTAGAAATTGTATCGCATACCTGCTGCCACTGCCAGACAAAAAAAAAAAACGATGACAGCTGTGGTTAAACTAGACAGCTGTGAACTGAGCGAAATGATAGTCAAAAATGCTCGCATTTGCAGCGCACACTTCTTATCAGAAAAGGTTCAATAAAGTATTGTCTTTTGTTGTTATGGGTGTGTCTAAATATTTCTTAGGCATCTCATGACTATGTCGTGTATGAAATAATGTCTGTGTGCATGTGAGTAAAACAACAAACTGACGAATTATATGTTTAATCACTTGTAATTGTATATACATTGTTGTGATTAATTGTGGCTGGAACAATAGTGTAGCTGTAAAAATAGTTGCCTGCTGAAATTGAAATGCATATACATCTTCATGACTAGATAGACACGGTGAGTTTGTCTTTACTATACACGTTAGATGTGAGTCACTCAACCGGAGGGAATCCTGTCAGATCGCCCAAGCTTTGAGTGAGCGTGTAAGGGGCGGCCGATCTGGTTTCATCTGTTAAAGTTAACCTTTTCAAATAACAATCGTGGTCCCGGCCTGTGGGTTGTAGTGGGGTATGAGTGGTTATGAACGAATGAATGAAGTGCATTTGTCCGTGTTTCACTCCGTCTCTTGAGAAACAGTGTCTCTTCCGCGGCTCGGTACGCTTTCAACTCATTTTTTTTTTGTCTCGAGCAAGACTGTACGACATTGACATTACATGATTTGACTGATTTTTACACAGAAAGGGCGATAGCGCACCGCATTCATTAAATCATTTTTATTAAATTATTTTAACCCTCTATTGCACCATGTTGCCTCTGGATAACAAACTAATTTTCTTCATTTTCCAAGCACTTGATTTAAGTTGAAAAAAAACATTGTTAATAATGCATGGATTGTTTTTAATAAACCAATAAAATGATCTAGGTCATTTATTTTTTTTTTTTTGTACTCCAGGATGGATATTTTTAGTTTGAAGCACTGTGATATGAGATATGAAATATGATTCACATTTCTTTATGAATAAGCTTCATTTTTAAACACCTGAAGTCAAATAAATGATCTGTTCATTATAGGGAATTGCTTAAATGTGTTTGTTTTCAAGCAACATTGTGTGACAGTGGTATAGATATGAATGATATTGAAATGAATGCATTGAATGCAGATGCACTAGAGAATATCAGAGTTATGTAATGTTTTAATTTGTTTTTTGTATTATCCATTCTTAAACACCTATACCTTTCTTTTTAGTATTTATTTCACATTTAAGTCAAAGTTAAATATTGTTGTTGATATATGTATGTATATAAATGATTATACATGATCATTTATATACATGATCATTTATATTGTTGTTGATATATGTATGTATATAAATGATCATGTATAATTTTATAATCATTTTAACAATAATAATAAGTATTCTAATAACAAGATTATTATTATTCAGCATTTTTTATTTTCATTTCCAAAGCAATCATTTCTAATATGTATTTTTATTTGAATGCAAGAAAATGTCATTGAATATTTATATGTCCTAGTGCATGCAATAGATAATTAAGAAACGTGATACTAACTAAAATACATTTTTGAAATTATTTATTTCAGTCTTTTTCTGAGGAGAAACATCTGAGAACTAGGAGACTTCAGACAAACTCTCAATTTGCTCTCCATATAATATCAGTGCTGTCTAGTAGAACAATTTAGATATTAAGAAGATGTCTTTTGGTGAATTTTGTTTTTTTTAAGTCTAGGAGATTCTCACTGATGGCCTCTTAACTTTAAAGAATCAGATTGTTTCACTTAAAATTGCTCATGAAATACAAAAATAAAGACAAATGAGAAATGGAAGAGAATGACATCATCTTTTATGCTTTTAATTGCAGAATGCAGACTTTGGTATTTTGGTAAATATGTATATGTATATATATATTATGTATATATATATATATATATATGTTGTGACGAGCGTCCCAAGGCTTCATCAGCGTCGTCCTGGAAACAAGCGAGGAGCACCTGGCCATCATCATCACAGGCTGATCGGTCACAGCTGCACCTCATCAGGCGGCGGCTACATAAGCCACGCAGCTCAACACGTTCCGCTGCCGGACCCCCGAGTGCAAGCCGCGAAACTGCTACCCAAGCTGACCCCTCACGATGACGTAGAAGCCTTCTTACAAATGTTCGATGAAGCATGGGCAATGATGATGAAATTAAATGAATCGTCTGCCGGCCCGTGCCCAGGCCGCGGAACTCACACGACTCGCGCAGCACTGGCTGCTGGAGGGGGCTCCATCGGCTGGACAGGGGGCGGAGCGGGTGGTGATAGACCGTCT
>NW_015506629.1:124300-170311 GCF_001515645.1 Sinocyclocheilus grahami
CCGTCTTCTCCGAGCCCTTCCCCGATCTCACCGACAGGCCGTTGGGATGAGGACCCCAACCACCATGTCGGAGCTGGTGGAGGCTGTCGAGCTGGCCGATGCGGCCCAACACCGGGATGCTGGGGAGCGAGAGCCGCCGTTTCCCCGGAGGGTGGTCCAGGAGCGGCGCGCGCCGGAGGGCACCCCGCGATCAGTACGCAGGCCGGCGGCTCCCTCCAAGCAGGATGAGCCTATGCCAACGGAAGTCCCCGCACGGACCTGGCTGGCAGACTGCATTGTGCACCGCGACCTGCCGGTTGGAGCGCCAAAGGTGGAAGTGAAACTGAATGGAAAGCCGTTCCGGGCCATCCTGGACTCGGGCAGTGCGGTCACTCTGGTCCAGTCGCGTATTCTCGCCCCCCGAATGGAGTGTAAAGCCTTCCTCCCCATAACCTGTGTCCACTGGGACACACAACAAGTGGAACTGGCCGGTGGAAGTCGGGGTCATGAAGGATCTTCCCGTCCCCGTGCTGATTGGGAGAGACTGGCCAGGGTTTGACCGACTGCTGGCCACGGCTACGCAGCCTGCCAGCCCAGGAGGAGGCCGCCGAAGAAGGATGCCCACGACAGGATCTCATGATTCTGGCCTCGGATAGCGGGAGAGAAGGTGAGTCCCCCTCCCAAAATCCTAATGTCTTCTATGATGTGTTCCAACAGGTGACGGGAGGGGGCTCATTTGGGAAGGAACAGCGGGAGGACGACAGACTGAAGCATGGATGGACCCAGGTCCGGGTCATTGAAGGCAAGGAGAATCAGCCTGGTCCCCACCCTCTCCCACACTTCGTCGTGCAAAATGGTCTGCTGTACTGTGTCGCGCAGTGAAGGGGGGAGGAAAAATTGTTGTTGGTGGTGCCACGCACCAAAACGGAGACCATACTGGAGCTGGCTCACTCCCATCCCTTGGCAGGGCATCTCGGAGCCAGGAACACCATCCAGCGGATCCGCGACCGCTTCCACTGGCCAGGCTTGGAGGCCGAAGTGAAGCGGTTCTGCCAAGCCTGCCCGACCTGCCAAGTGACGTCACCCAGGACGCCTCCCCCCAGTCCGCTGATACCGCTGCCCATCATCAAGGTGCCCTTCAAGCGCATCGGGAGAGACCTTGTGGGGCCGTTGCCTAAGTCTGGCCGGGTTCACGAACACATCCTGGTGATCGTCGACTATGCCACACGGTACCCTGAGGCAGTGCCCCTCCGAAAAACCACCACCAAAGCCATTGCCCAGGAACTCTTCCTGCTCTCCAGCCTAGTCTGCATCCCAGCGGAGATCCTGACCGATCAGGGTACCCCCTTCATGTCCCGGCTAATGGCTGACCTCTGCCGGCTGTTGCGGGTGAAGCAGTTGAGGACCACAATCTACCATCTCCAGACCGATGGACTGGTCAAACGCTTCAATCAAACGCTCAAGCAGATGTTGAGACGGGTGGTCGCAGAGGATAAACGCGACTGGGAGCTGATGCTCCCCTATGTCCTTTTTGGGATCCGCGAAGTCCCACCGGCCTCAACTGGCTGTACCCCCTTCGAGCTCCTCTTTGGCCGGCAACCCCGCGGCCTCCTGGATGTGGCGAAGGAAGCCTGGGAGCAGCAGCCGGCAGCCCATCGCTCTGTCATCGAGCATGTAAAACAGATGAGGGAAAGGATCGACCGGGTCATGCCATTAGTCCGGGAACACCTGACAAAGGAGCAGCAGGCCCAACAGTGCCACTATAACCGGGCAGCCCAGCAACGGGAGTTCCAGCCCGGAGACCGAGTCATGGTCCTAGTCCCCAATGCGGCCTGCAAATTTCTGGCCACCTGGCAGGGTCCCTATACGGTGCTGGAGAAGATTGGGCCGGTGACGTACAGGGTGCGTCAGCCAGGAATGAGAAGAGCCGAGCAGCTCTATCACATTAACCTCCTGAAGAAGTGGATGGGGACTAGAGACCAGCTCGCGGCCCTCGCCATCTCTGATCCCGTGGTTGTCGACATCAACCCCCACCTCTCAACTGCCCAGAAGAGGGAGCAGCAGCACCTGGTCGGTCAGTTCTCTGATGTGTTCTCCTCTCTTCCCGGGCGGACCAACGTCCTGCAGCACGACATCCGGACGCCGCCAGGGGTCGTCGTCAGGCAACGGCCCTACCGCGTCCCTGAGGCTCGTCGTCGAGCTATTGAGGAGGAACATCAACAGATGCTGAAGTTGGGGGTGATAGAACCATCACGCAGCCCATGGGCCAGCACCATCGTGATGGTCCCGAAACCGGACGGCACCCTCTGTTTCTGCAACGACTTCCGTCGCCTCAATGAGGTATCCGAGTTCGACGGATACTCCATGCCTCGGGTGGATGAACTGTTGGACCGGCTGGGAAGGGCCCGGTATATCTCGACGTTGGACCTCACCAAAGGCTACAGGCAGGTACTCCTCTATGAGAATGCCAAACCTAAGACTGCTTTCTCAAGCCCTAGTGGCCACTGGCAGTACCGGACCCTTCCCTTTGGCCTCCACGGGGCCCCCGCCACGTTCCAGCGGATGATGGACATCCTGTTGCGGACCCATCAGGCCTATGCCGCGGCCTATCTGGACGACGTCGTGATCCACTCCGAGGCATGGGAAGACCACCTGGACTGGTTACGGAGGGTGCTCTCGGAGCTCTGGAGGGCTGGACTCACCGCCAACCCTCGCAAATGGCACCTTGCCCTCTCCGAGGCGAAGTACCTGGGTTTCCAGGTGGGACAGGGTCTCATTTGGCCGCAGGAGAAGAAGGTGGAGGCGGTACGCTCCGCTCCGAGACCAAGACCAAGGTACGAGCCTTTTTAGGGTTGGCGGGGTATTATCGCTGCTTCATCCCCAACTTCTCCACACCAATGCCAGGGTGACCCAATGGTTCCTCGCGCTCCAGGACTTCCACTTCGAGGTGCATCATCGGGCTGGAGCCGTGAACGCCAACGCAGATGGCCTCTCTCGGATCTGGGCAGCTTTCGCAGGTATGTCAGGGGTCCCTCCCCACCCACCCCCGATCTCTCCCATACTATCTCATATCGTTAACAGGACCAGAACGACGCTTGGGGGGGGGTGTGACGAGCATCCCGAGGCTTCATCAGCGTCGCCCTGGAAACAAGCGAGGAGCACCTGGCCATCATCATCACAGGCTGATCGGTCACAGCTGCACCTCATCAGGCGGCAGCTACATAAGCCACGCCAGCCATGCCATCTAGGAGATTCCTCCATGAGACTGAGCACTAACTCGCCCTCTCATTTTCCCCACAGAAAGCAGCGTGTGACCGACCAGCCCCACAGGAGCACTGCACGGACCCTCTGCACTGGGAAGACGGAAGAGAGCGCTCACGGCACCGGAGCACCTACCTGGACCTTTCTCACGAGCACCCCTCACCCCAATAAATCCACCCTCTGGGGTATTGATTGAGATTTCTTGTCGTGTGATTCTTCACCCCGTTACAATGTATATTTGTGATCTCTTCTGAAACTCTAGGGAGATGTTTCTCAGACTGTTGTCTTTTTCATACATAAAATACTGTAGTGTCCATTTGATCTCCATTTAAGTGCCTTGCTTTTTTTGGGGGGGGGATGGTTGAGACAATAAGGAGTGATCTTTCCCTGAGTCTCATGAAGTTATTCTGCAGATCAGTGTGGACATCTGTGGCTTCTGACAACTCGACGGAGGAGCTTTGCACATGTTGGATGCAAGTGGGCACGTTCTACCCCTTCAGCTGTAACCACAAAGCATAAGGTTATGCAGTACGTATCGCCCTCAGAAACATTCAGTCTTAAAGTGTACAAAGCATCTTCCTCTTCAAACATCTGTGCGCAACGGCAATGCTCTGAATTACAAATGTGTCCTCTCTCTTTAAATGCTATTTGTAGAAGATTTATTTCTCTAATCATTATTGTGAGATTGGCGTGAGAGAAGCAATCAGACCTCCGGAGCGAGAGTTTGAGAGGGCAAATGAGGATGAATGGAAAATTATATTCTTGGTGAAATTAGATGAATAAGATTTGACCTTTTAGTTGGAGAGTAATCATTCCACGGCTGTCTCCGCGACCGATGGCTCTCCGCCATGATGAACATATTATCAGTATCCACACAGTAAAATCCATTTCTCTCTTTGCTCTTCAGCTTTCTCTCCCTGACTGGTTTTATGTCTCTTTCTATCAGGACCAGGACCCTGCAGCATACGGCTTTGACTCTCTCTCGTGGTGAAAACCTCCAGGCATGACCTGAACATCAGATACACGCTCTTGCTGTACCTCTACACTCTGTTCTACAAGGCCCATGTTAAGGGAGAGACCGTAGTGCGTCCTGTGATGCATGAGTGAGTTTGTACGCACGTGCAAAGAATCCTATAGAAAATATTACAGTTTCCATAAAAATCTGAAGCAGCACAACTGATTTTAACATAATAATGATAATGATAATTTTATTTTATATAAATATAATTATTAATTATGATAATTATAATGAATGTTTTTAAGCTGCAAAGTAGCATATTTGAATGATATTGGAAGGATCATGTGACACTGAATGCTGGAGTAATAATGTTTGAATTTTTCAAATGGTTTTTAAAGAACAACATTTTACTAGTTTCTATTTCCTTTTCCCCCCAATTATAGCTTTTTTTGTCTTGTTTTGTAATGTTTGTGTCATGTTGCGTGTTTTGTTTTGTTTGTTTTTGTCTGGTCTTGGCATTTTTTGTTGTTTTGTTTGTTTCCTTTGTTTTGTTTGTTTATTTGATGTATTGTTTTTTTTTGTCTTGTTTTGGCATGTTTAGAAGTCAGGAACTGCTTTATAAAAATCATTTCCCTCTCTGCAGGTTCTATTCTGACAATGAAACCTGGGCAGTGCACAAACATGTGGCCCATGTGGATGACCTCCTCTGGGACAAATGTGAGGAAGTTGGGACTTTTTCTCACTCTTTTCATTTCCATCGCCTCCTTTTCTTTCTTTCTAATGAGATCGTTGACCTCATTATGAAGAAATTAGAACTGAATATAAATTGCGGCCATGTGAAAATGGGTGATGAATTGTTTGAAGAGTCTAATGTGGCTTCATGCATCTTTATCAAGAATATGACTGAAACAGACTCTTCATGTTCAAAGAGCTTCCCATGAGATCATGGCAAAAGGCCCGTTTTGAGAAAGTTTGATGCACGTACGTCAAAAGACGCCTGCGTTTGGGTTACTCAAATCTTCAGAGAGCGTATGTGATGTAAACACTTTAATCAGCGGCAAAATCCATATGCATCAGCTGCATAAAAGATTATGATAATTACTGGACCATGTGGTACGAAAAAAGTTGTAAGGTGCTATAACAAGTTGCAGGGAAGAAAAAGCTGCTGTTGTTTTTCATCTCGCAAGCATTAATTTAATGACACCCGACATCTAACTTGCAGATCAGTTGAACTTTGATCTTCTCAACATGGGTTTTGACTAGGGAAATCTATTCCCACCTTCAAATTTTTTTTTGTCGTCTTAGCCATCTTTTTTAAGTGCTCAAATGTTCTCACTCATCTTCGTGCTCTCAATTAAAGAGTCAAGCATGTTGGCGAGCCTCAAAGAGGGAGAAGCCACCATTGTGTGAAGGTCAGGACTACTTTCAACTCCCAAAAAAAACCCCTCAAAGTTATCTTGTTGTCTATATGGTCAGGCACAAAGAAAGAATGACAAGTCTGTGGCTTTGAGAATGACAGAACACGCTTTATATGTTTAAGAAGATCAGGAAATGTTTACTAATTCTAAAAATATAAGACTTATATGTGTATTTTTGTATACACTATCCTGCAAACTTTTGGGGTCGGTATGATTTAATAATAATATTAATAGTATGAATAATAAATGCATAAAAAGATGCATTCAAATAATCAAAAGTGACAGTAAATGTATTTATTTACAAAATAATGATTGTTCATACAGGTATAAATATTGTTCTTTTGAACTTTCTATTCATCTGTTTTCTGCAAAATATTAGGTAGCACAAATGTTTCAGCAACTGATAATAATAAGCAGCAAATGAGCATAGAATGCTTTCTGAAGGATCATGTGACTAAAAACTGGAGTAATGATGCTGAAAATTCAGCTTTGAAATATATTATATTTTAAAATATATGCAAATAGAAAATAGTTATTTAATAACTCTTATTATCGAGTTGTATATTGTATATTGAGTATACAATATTACTGTTTTAATGTACTTTTGAGCATAAGTGACTTATTTCAAAAACATCAACCCCGAACGTTTGAACAGTAGAGTATCTGTTTACTTGCTTGGTTATTTTATTTTATTTTATTTCCCTCTTATCCCTAGGATTAAGTTAAAACGAGCACAAGAAACATCCCTCTTGTGTCCTCTCACAAGTGTTGTTTGATAATACATTGAGTTAGTGTTTGTGCTGGAAGCATTCTGTTATGCCTTACCAATGTATGTGTACGTTTACTTGGGTCTGGAGACGTGGAGGCGAAGTAAGTAAAAAAGATGTGACAAGTTTATGCAACTCCCTGTGTCGGTGTGATCCTTATCAAATATAACAATCCCATGTACCTTTTACTAAGTAATATTTTTATTAACCATTGATTATATTTGTTATATGTTTGTATTTTCAACCGCTTCAAAAAGTCTACCTATGCATTTTTTTTTTTAACACACACTATTGTTATCTTAAGTCACTCATGGTTGAGTCTTCAGTGCACAGTGCTTTCAGCTTGATATGAATATCATATTTGAGTGCCACTATCTGAAGTGTACAGTGGGTTTTCCCTCAGGCACAGGGATGAATCATCTTTTCTTTTTGGTTCGTTTGCTGCTTCGCTTTCTGTCAACTTCTTACTTGCCGATATCTCGCTCATATTTTCTTTTTCTGAAGCTTGAAAACCCATGACAGGACGACCAAACCTCTCAGAAAAACAACCACTGGTGATGGTCTGCCCATTAGTTTAATGAATAATGCAAATGATTAAACCATCAAAATAATGTCTATCTTTATGTTCAGCTGATTTTCCTGTGTTTATTGCTGTTTTAGGGTGTTGGATTTGTGGAGGCCTATATCCCAGACGCCATCTGGTACATCTTTGAGACGGTAAGACCATCGTCTTGCATGTTAATGTGAATGTAAGTTTTTGGGAGAATTATTCCTTTAAAATCTGCTTGAAACCATTGACTTCTTGTTCCTATTGTGAGTCTGAGGCAGTGAGTCTCTAGAGTCTGGTTAGTGCTCTAAGAGCCAGATTAACTAGCACCGATCAGATCACTGATAGGATCGGTCCCTTGCGTCTGTGTGTTGCGCGTCTCAGAACGGGTCGATTACAGAAGCCATGATTGGCAAAGCAGGGCTTGAGTGACCCTGGCAGAGCCAGAGAGAGTTTGATGGAGAGGAGCGACACGGAGGACCTGATTGGATCTGAAATTACTTATGGATAGAGCGGAGACTCGATGTCGGTCTCGTCGTCTCGGCATTGACCTAGTCACACAGTCAGAGAGAGGGGTGAGGGGTCTCGAGCTAGAGATGGGTAATGCATGCAGTGTGTGAGGTGAAAAACACACTGAAAGTAAGTCTATGTTAAGCTCAGTTTCTACTAAAATATTATAGTGACTACTTAATGTTATTACTGTAAATTAATATGGGATCTCTCTCAAACAGTGTGAGAAGCTTTCAGAATATCTTTATCACTTTATGTAATGTTATTAATTTTTATAAAAATGGTGGTGAATATCAAGTTATCAACGTTTTGTTGTAGTAACTCTATAGTTTGGTAGAAACTATGACTGTTCCTAAAAATCCAGCAATCCAAGTTTTTAAATACAAATATGTTTATATCAATATTTTATATACATATATATATATATATATATATATATATATATATATATATATATATATATATACATTTGAATGATAATTAATATGACAATGTGTACAAAACAGTATATCTTTGTCACTTTATGTAATGTTATTAATTTTTATAAAAATGGTGGTGAATATCAAGTTATCAACGTTTTGTTGTAGTAACTCTATAGTTTGGTAGAAACTATGACTGTTCCTAAAAATCCAGCAATCCAAGTTTTTAAATACAAATATGTTTATATCAATATTTTATATATATATATATATATTTACATTTGAATAAATACAAAAATTGTTAAAGGGGTCTTGATCAAATTTTAAATTAACACATTTTTGAGACTATGATTACCATATATATTTTTAAATGATAAAATATCATAAAATCTTTTTATATATAATTTGTATTCAAATTAATTTACATTTATGCATTTTGTTGTTACTGTCATGCTCCCCCAAATAAGCTACAAGAATACACAATAATAATTACAATATTTAAATTGCAAAATATATTCAACCATTTAAAAGTTTGGGGTTGGTGAGAGGTTTTAATGTTTTTCAAAGAAGTTTCTTCTGCTCACCAAGACTGCATTTATTTGATATTATTTATTTTTATTGTATTTTTTAAACCTGATGCAGTTTTAAGGATTCTTTGATGAATAGAAAGTTCAAAAGAACAATATTTGTTTCAAAAATAAAATAGTTTGTAACATTAAAAATCAGTTTACTGCCACTTTTGATCAAATACATGCATCCTTGCTGAATACAAGTATTTTATTTTAATACGGTTTTTGAATTATGCAATATATTTACAATGTGATTTTTGATTTGTTTTATAGGGGGTAAAGACTGCAGATCGCAAAGCAACAATTAACATGTACCTGCCAGAAGATAAAATTGGTTTACACCTGAGAGGCAGAGGCATGCTGCCCGTACAGAGACCAGATGTCACCACTACATACAGATAATGATGGGGGGAAAAAAACATATAGCCTTAAATGACTAAAAAGCTCATATTAAACTACTGCTCTGTCACTAAAGCCTATCCATGAAAATACAGCCATTAAACACATCTAATGCCCCCAAAAACAGTATCTGCTAATTTTTAGAGATTGCATTATAGTATTTTGGACAAATACTGTGGTATTCTTTGAATTACCATAGTATATGAATATGAGAGCCATTCGGTACTTGGTTCAACGCATCACAATAATATTTAATATTGCAAATTTAGTGTATAATACTGAGAACGGACACATATTTATGGTGTTGTGTTTTTTGTGCACCTGCATCTGTGTTTCAGACATTTATTGCTTGTTTATTATTCCTGTCAGTGGTAGTTCTGTGTTTTCATTCAGCTCATTCCTGTTCGTCTGCATGAGGCCTGAGTTTCTATTTAACGTTTGGGAAATTATTCGAAATTCTCTTTGTGTTCAATAGCAATTTATTTTATAGTGCTTTTATTTCCCTTTGACTATATGACGCCTTCAGCAGCAGAAATGGAAATGTACTGTATCTCTTAAAGTATCTTTTAGGGTGCGCTAGCATTCAAAGTAGGGGCGATATTCGAATGCATCACAAATACAAGGTGGAGTACAAGTTATTTAAAATTCATCCGGCTGTGCTGTACGGTGTCTGTGACATATTATTCACAAACAAGAATCCCGTCTGAACTTCAAAGGATCCATTTTCTATCTGCTCTTCAGTTTCTGGTAAAAAGTTGTACGTTAGTGTGATGAAAGTTGTGTGTTCCCTCAGCCGGCGTCATCCCATGGGACTGATCGTCGCACTCAATGACAACAAGGATGCGTCAGGTGAGCTATTTTGGGATGACGGAGACTCTCGAGGTATTTTATAGGGGCTTGCTATTAATTAAAAGTTGCTTTTTGTCTTCTACAGTTCACTGTCAGAAACAAAAATCTACTTTATACAGGACTCAATAACAAGAATATTTTTTTTCTAAAAGACTGTTTGAGTCAGAAGTTCAGTTTTCTACTTACATTTCCTTTTATATATTTATATTGTATCTATATTTCATTAAAAGTTTAATTTTTAATTTATTTATTTTTTTAAGTTATATTTTTTTAATTTGCAAGAACAGTTATTAAACCTTATGATATATATAAATTCATGAAGCAAACATTTTGCTTGGATGCGTCCGAGACTTGTAATTTTAAATTAGCAGAATTTGCAACATCAAAATGTTCAATAAATTAACAGTGCAAAAAATAAATAAATAAATGTTTGAGTTTGCAAGGTATAAAAACACATGAACTTGAGCAACAAACGTGAGATGTAGTGAAAAAGCAACACTGGCTTGAAACTCTTTCAAATTGGTCACAGGTTCATTCTTGTTGTTGCCTCTTATAATAGTCTTTTTGAGGCTAAATTATTAGATTTATCCAAATGTTTCTTGGAAAAACAAATAAGCCTTGTGTGACTCACATTTAGGTTGATTGGTCTCTCATACGTTTTTCTTCTGTCTGTTTCTTAGATACTGTTGCGTCCGGTGATTGCATTCATTGCCAGTTTTCAGTGGCTAATGTACGTCATCCTAATGTCACATTTTTGTTTGTTGGTTGTTGTTTTTAGATTGCATTGCATTGTATGTCCAAAGTAATTTTTAAATGGCATCTATTACAAAAATCAGGGTGTTTTGTCAATGCAACTTGCCCACAATGGATACCAGGATCCAAACAACTTGAAGTTTGAGAACATCACAGCTGTTGCGTCCGGTGATTGCATTCATTGCCAGTTTTCAGTGGCTAATGTACGTCATCCTAATGTCACATTTTTGTTTGTTGGTTGTTTTTTTTTAGATTGTATTGCATTGTATGTCCAAAGTAATTTTTAAATGGCATCTATTACAAAAATCAGGGTGTTTTGTCAATGCAACTTGCCCACAATGGATACCAGGATCCAAACAACTTGAAGTTTGAGAACATCACAGTGTTGGGAGTGACTGCAGCTCCTGCTCTTGTGGCCGTTTCAGACGGCAACACTGTTATCTCTCTGTCTGACTCCCAGATTCAATATGATATTTACAAGCAGGTAATCATAGTTTTAATATTAGAGTTTTCTGTTCACCACCAAAGTCAATATGAAACGATATGTGTGACTTATTTTGATTAAAATAGTTTATTCATGAGCGGTATAATGGACATAAATTATAAAGTATTTAGTGTTATTTTAGTATCACTGAGATACTACACTGAAAAAAGTGATACTACTTTTTCTTTTATTAAAGTAAGTGATTTCAAACTAGTTTAGCTTTTAAATTGTTTTAATTTATTTAAAAAAAAGCATTTAAATAAATTTTTTTTTTGAAAGTTAATCAGCTAAATTTGTTTATTTAAAAGTATTTTATTGATTGCAACCACTTACCTTAAAAAAAATAAAATAAAATTAGTAAATTCAATGAATCATTTTTTTCAGTGTATTATAGTTTCTTTTTATATTTTGAATAAGATTGTATGTATATAGTTTCTGCTTTTGTGTTAATTTTATTTAAAGTTTTAGTAGGTTTTTTTATTATTATTAGTTTTTGTTGTTTTTTCATGGTTTTAGTTTTAGTTTGAGTACCTATAATAACTCTGGTATACAGCCATTTAAAGCAATAATCAAAAGCGGTAAACACTGTGACATTCAGCTCACCTCAACATCAAAAGAAAACAAAATATAGAAAAATTATAGTTTGCATACAAATCTGCAACAAAAACCACCATGAAGTATGCTTACATTTGCATCCTTTCAGTTGTGCACTTTTGTAATGAAAGTAACGTTTGTATTGTTTTTGCTTTGTAAGAATATATATAAAAAATGTACACCATAATGACAACGTTTTTGCATTACAGTACTAAATAATACAGCAGTATGCAAACATGCATGATGCACTGCAACTGAAGTAAAACATGAAAGCCAACAGGCAGATCAATTGACAGAATCCTCAATCTAATATTTTCATTAAAGCCAAGGTTTTCTCAACAAAAAAGCCATCTGAAAATAGCCGTCCTTCAAAGAGCTTGACAGAATTCTCAGAAATGTATTAGCTAATTTGACATTCGGAGAACATAATAATAAAATAATAAAGAAAATCATAGCCAACGTAATGTAATTAGGACTGTGAACCAGTCCAACAAACCATGTCCACAAAATGAAGCCCGACTTCTGTTTAATACGGAGCAGGATTCCCTAGGGTACCAGGAGAGGCCCTGTCATTCCAAGTGAGTGTTCAGCGATGCTTACGGACCAGAGATTGAATTTGTCAGGGCTCTCAAAAGCACACACGCATTAGCCTACTATGAAGGGCATCACTTTCTCTCAGAGCTCAAGGTCTTGGAATGACAACACGAGGACGTGCAGACTTTGGTCTTAAACTACGCGTGACACGTTAATGTCAGCTGCTGTAATTTATGGCACGTCCGCCAACTAACGCAAACGCAACAGTGTCTGTCAATTTTGTCATCCACATACTTTAACTAGAAACATCATCGGTTCTGGCTAGGATTCGGAAGAGAATACACCTGCTGTCTTTTGTGTGATATGGAAGACAGGTGGGGCCAAAAGTGTTTAAACGGAACACGTGAAATTTGACCATAATTTATGGTACATCATCGGTGCTGGCTAGGATTCTGATGTGAATATACCTGCTGTCTTTTGTGTGATATTAAAGTATGGAAGGCAGATGGGACCAAAAGTCTTTAAAGATAATGTGAAATTTGACAGTGTCAACATGTGCTGTTTGTCCGTGTTAATATGACAACATGCACACCAGCCACTGAAATTTCTGTAGTTGAGACTAAATTTGCATATGCAATGCAGTAATACATTGGTATATTTATATACAAACATCAGATGTCATGTTTATTTATGAAGGATGTCTTAATGGTACACTGGTATGCATGCATGCCTGCAAACATCAGATGTTATATTTGGACGTTATATAATGCATTGGTATGTTGTGTGTGATGTCATGATTTGTCATGTCCTTTTTATTTGTTTAGTTCAACATTCTTTCTCAGGTAGAAAAGTCTTAATTTACATTGTAGCATTAATTAATTTACTCTAGCACAGTAGATATCAGTAAAGCAATGCCGCAATGAACTAAAGACATAATTAATATGTGAATAAATCTTAAGGTAAATCTCATTTTAAAAAGTATTACATATTCGAACATTGCGAGAATTTGTCCGCATTGAGAGACACATTCAAATTCATTGTCTTAACATGGTAAAACTTTGCGTCTTTAAACATACTAAAGAAACGTACCGAAAACTGATGCCTTGACATGGCCAGAATACACATACAATAGAAATGTGTTCATAATTAACGAACACTGTGTATCGACATGGCAAAATTTACATATTCCATTTAAAGACCTTTGGCCCCATTCACCTTTCATATTAAAGGGGTAGCAAAATGGAGAATCGGATCAAAACGTTCTGACGTTCACAATTTACACGACTTTGTATGTACTCAAGGAGGCGTTCTGAACAACTCATGTCTGTCCATCAATCACAAGAGCCATACTGCTGTTCGGTAAAGAAAATCTGTTAGGTCTGCTGTTAGGTACTTCATTGAGCATTTTTGGTCTTCTAGGTGCTACATCTGAAAAATCTGGAGCTGGAACTGGTGAAGGACTACACAGTCAACTAGGAGGCCAAAATCTCTGCAAATATTGATTGCTATCCTGAAGGGAGTGAAGATCAGGTCAAATGTGAAGCCCGCGGCTGCATCTGGGAGGTCAGAGAGAGATGATATTCAATATTCAGCCCTGTAATTTTCAGATAGACAGTTTGGTTGGATGTCTGTATACGAAAAGTGAATAGCACATTTGTACTTTTGCCTCATTTGCTGTAACATAATTGTTTTTATTCTCTTTCTTAGCCATTAAGTGTCCCTCTGTGTTATTATGCAGAGAACCACGGCTACATCACCAGCAACAAGGCATGGCATCACTGTAGGTATAGACCGCAATACTGAATTCCCAAGTCAGCGTTCTCCATCTCAAGACATCAGCAAGCTACGGGTGGAAATCACATACCTGAATGGAAGAATCCTACTGTCAGCGAATCACCACAATCACCAGTTCTGGACTCCATGTCCCAGAATCCTCCCCGGCTCACACCTGTTCTCATTCACGATCACCATCACCTGAGTTCTGATTCCCCGGAAACAGTGGAAGGCAAAAGAGACTATAGGGTTCAGATCAATGACGGACCATTTGGGATCCAAGTGGTCAGAAGAGGAACAGAAGAAGTGATGTAAGTAACATGAATTACTCTGGTAACAGAGTTCAGAGAGGTTATTTTGGCAATAATGTGGTAGTTAATAGGTAACTGCAAGGTAACTGCATAGTAAGTTAAGTTATAAATTATAGTGTGTATTTTATCTGCTGTCACCATGTATTGAGGGTTTTCACCATTTGTAATCACCTTATACAATACATTTATATTTATGCATTTAGCATTTACATTCATGCATTTGACAGATCTAAAGCAAACTTTGCATTGCATTCAAGGTATATATATTTTTTTAATGAATGTATGTATTTCCTGGGAACTGAACCCATGACCTTGGCATTACTAAGAACATGCTCTACTGTTTAAGTTAAATGAATAAATGTGTTTGCATGTTATTTATTTATTTATTTTGAAACTACATTAAATATGAAATATTTAGTTCATGTATTAAATAAAATGCATACATATAATAAATATAAATAAATATATAGTTTATACATTAAATACGTCTTAAATGCATACATCTAAAAAGAAGACTAGCATGTCAAAGTTCCCATAGGAATTTCAACTACAGATTAATTGGAAAAAGCAACAAAGAAGCAGTGTTATAAAGGAGCACCAGTTGAACGCAGAAATAGCGGTGCTGATGGTACACTTTCAGGGTTTTCTGTGAGTTTTAGGACTATATAAGCACAGTTAGCCTTCTTAATGAAAGCAACTTGTTTTGCTTTCAACTTGTCTTATGTATGCAACTTGCTGCATACATAAGACAGAAAATATCTTGAGTGTTCTGTTTTATTAAATCTCATTCTCTAGATGGGACTCGGCCGTGCCGGGGTTCACGTTCTCCGATCAGTTCCTTCAGATCTCCACACGCCTTCCCTTGGAATATGTCTATGGTTTTGGTGAAACAGAGCACCCTACCTACAAACATAGCCTCAACTTCCACAAATACGGCCTGTTTGCGAAAGACCAGCCTCCAGGGGTGAGTGTCAGAACCAATGGTGATGTTTCACAAGCCTTCCTGAATGATAGTTAGTTATCTGCACTTTACACATCACAATACAGACAGCCATGGTGTATAGTTTGGTCACTCAATACAGTAATCAAAAGCTGTAATGCTATGACAGTTCACCTCAAACATACATACATGCATACATAAACTAGTTGATGAAATTATGAATGAAACTTATTTTAGTTTTTGTTACATTTTGACATTATTTTTGTCTTTTATTTATTTATAATAAAATCCACCTTTCTCAGAGATTGTTTAAATTAAAATTAATTTAATTATTGTATAACAAATACCACCATGAAATATGCTTATTCTGATGAAGGTAATGTTTGTAAGGTGTTTTCACGTAAACAATTACACATAAAACATGTATTATTGCATAGTCACATAAAACATTAAAACATTCACATAAAAAAATATATATTACAGATTTACACAGTAACTAATGTTTTCACATTACAGTATTTAAATAGACTTCATTTACTATATTTCTTTTTTCTTCAGATTTTTTCAATAAAATAAAATATTTTTTTACAAAATATAAATGATAAAAATAGTATTATTATTATTAATAATACTAATACTACTACTACTAATAATAGTATTATTATTATTAGTAGTATTAGTATTATTAAATTCTTATATACATGCATACTTTTTATTTGGTTATAAAGTTATAATATTAGAATGATTTCTGAAGGATCATGTGACACTGAAAACTGGAGTAATGATGCTGAAAATTCAGCTTTGATCACAGGAATAAAATATATTTTACAATATATTCACATAGGAATTTTTTCTCTCCTTTGTTTTAAGTTGTAATATAACAAAAATATTTTTATATTTAGAAATATATAATAGATCATATAAGTAGGTTTTAGAAAGTGGCATACAGGAAGATTGACTCAGCTGCAGTGATGTTCTTGCACCTCTCGGCTGAGGCCTACTAACCGTCCTGTTATTGGCTGTCAGTCATTCATACTGGACACACTAACAACCTTATTCTCTGACTCACTTCATGTCACAATGCCCAGAGAAACACAAGCAAAGAGAGAGCTTCGTGAAGGAAGAGAGAGGGATGTAATTAGGTTAATTAAAACAGAGAGATGGGATTTGCAGGTTTCATTCCTTTAAGCCAAATAAAAATCTCTCATTAACACTTAATTGTCTGTTTAACACTGAGAACAACTGAAATCGCATCACAAACTCTAATCTCTTCTCCCCATCTCCCCAGTATAAGCTGAACAGTTATGGAGTTCATCCTTTCTAAATTGGGTCTGGAGAAATCCAAAAATGCTCATGGCGTCCTCCTGCTCAACAGCAATGCTATGGGTGAGTGAAACCAAACACACTAAGCATTTGTGTTTCACCTGGACACACGCTGGATGGTCTTTCTTGAAGCAGCCTAAGATGGGTTCCTGGTTTAAACTGGTCTAGCTGTGCAAAAGCATAGAAGATATTTTCAAAGTAAATTAGTCAGTTACTTAACAACTAATCAGTAGTTGTAGAAGACAATTGTTATATAGTTTAAATAATAATAATAAAATAATTTATATTATTAATTATTAATTTATTGGAATAAATTTATTTCCAATGTTTTATTGAATATTTTCTATATAATTTAGGGGGATGTTTTACATTCTTTTGAGCATTTTATTAGGCTGAATCCGTGTGTGCATAAAATGTGCTTTTAAGAAATATTTAATAAAATATATTTTGCTTAAGTAAAGGCTATAGAAAAGCTATTTTAGGCCTATTAAGACATTTTGCACTTCAAAATTATTTCCATGACAAATTGAACACTTCTGTCACCAGTTTCCATTACCATACTGTGATAAAAATAGTAATATTGTTTGTTAATTTTAATTTAAAACATATAATACAGTATTTTTACAGCAAAAATTATGTTACAGTAATAAGAATCTAATAGGAATTATATAATATCTATATATATCTATATATATATATAACAGGATGCGCTTTCTGCCGTCTCGGTCTCGGTGAACTTGAGCGTGAAACTCTGAAACTCCATGTATGTTTGCCTTTTAGATATAAAAAAGTATATATAGAAAAGGAAATGTCTACTTTCAAATAAACTAATTCAAATAGAAGACAAATATTCTCAGATTATGTAATCCATATGAAACATGCATACAGGCGCATCACTACTGCGGAGATGACGAGTCAGTGTCGCCGATATAATCTCTCTTAAATCCAGAACAAAGAAAGCACTAGTTTATCATTTATGAATTATTAAAATGTTAATGCAGCCTCCTTACTGTTTTTCCCTGACATATTCATAATCATTACTTCTGCCGGTGCTCTGTGGCAAGCTTTATGTGTGTGCTTGAGTGCTTATAGGCAATAGATAATGTAGGCAATTAAAGGCTCATTATTATGATTTAAACGGTTTATTAATAAACCTGCGATTAGTTGACTAATGCTTACTATGACTATGTAGCGTCTGCGTAGGATCATGCATGAGCGTTGGACTGTTTATGGCTTAAGAGACCCCTTTTAGCCTTTTGACATTTGCATATAAATTACAGTTCTGGTCAGAGACTTTACGTTCGTATAGGGGTTTTAAATTGCCAGATGGTTCTTCGCCGTCAAGAAGATTCGAACCAGCCCCCACTATCATCCCCCAATCTGATTTCAAACACATTCCCAAAGAGCTGTAAATGGCCAAACTAACACACACACACACAAACTAACACACACACACACACATAAAGACATTTCTTTATTTTAGACTATAATTAATCAGTTATAATTGGAAGACAATCATTGACACCCTCCACAAAGAGGGTAAGTCACAGTTGCAAAGTTGCAAATGCAAAGTTGACTGGAAGGAAGAAATTGGGTAGGAAATGTGCACAAGCAACAGGGATGACCGCAAGCTTGAGAATACTGTCAAGCAATGCCGATTCAAACACTTGGGAGAGCTTCACAAGGAGTGTACTGAAGCTAGAGTCAGTACATCAAGAGTCACCACGCTCAGACGTCTTCAGGAAAAGGGCTACCAAGCCACTTCTGAAACAGAAACAACGTCAGAAGCATCTTACCTGGGCTAAGGAGAAAAATAACTGGACTGTTGCTCAGTTGTCCAAACTCCTCTTTTCAGGAAAAAGTACATTTTGCATTTAATTTGGAAATCAAGGTCTGGAGTCTGGAGGAAGACTGGAGAGGCACAGAATCCAAGCTGCTTGAAGTCCAGTGTGAAGTTTCTGAAGTCAGTGATGATTTGGGGTGCCGTGACGTCTCTATCTATCTCTATCTGTCTATCTGTCTATCTATCTATCTATCTATCTATCTATCTATCTATCTAAGTTGTTAATAAACGTGAAAGAAAATAAACTTAATTAATTTTATTATTATAATTTTTATTATAATTGTGTAGTTTTCTATAATATTTTTTCTGTAAAGAGAAAATGGTTAAAGAGATGGTTTGCATTATTTTGAGAATTTTATTTTTTAATTTATATACTTGTTCATTTAAATGTGAAAAAAATATTATATTATAGAATATGTAAATTATATAATGTAGTATATGCAAATACGGTTACAATAATAAACATATAATGGGAATTATTAAAACAAAATCGGAAAAAATATTAAAAGTAAACACATAGTAAAGTGTTACAAACAGGATAAATTTTCCTTATTTAATATATAATTGCACATTTTTCTATTTTGATTTTGGGGTGAATTGTTAACCGGATGTGTTTTTGCCAGTGTTTTCAACCCATAGACATGGACTTAAAATCACAAAACTCTCATTTTAATTGTATGTGACCCTTGAGATGTAAACATTGTCTTAAACTGTGTTCAGTGTGCTGTCTGTCATAAAAGCGTTAGAGGGAATCCATTATTGCTGTTCAGAGACTGTAAGTGTGTGTAAAAAATAAGCTGATGCGACACATTGAGTCACAGGGATGATGTCATCCTTTTTTTCTTCTTCTTGTTTTGCTCTTAGATGTGACCTTCCAGCCTACTCCAGCTCTGACCTACCACACCATCTGAGGTATCTTGGACTTCTACATGGTGATGGGACCCACTCCAGAAGAAGTGGTTCAGCAGTACACCGAGGTGTGTGTGTGTGTGTGTGTGTGTGTGTGTGTGTGTTTGTTTCCTTTTTCAGTTACAGTAATTAGAATCTGATGGGAAATTGTGAACATATTGTGAAAATATCCCAGCCCAACCACCCAGAGCACCTTAACAAATGCATAGCAGCTGCTTACAACATAATACCATAATTTTGGTTTCAAACCAAAAGGCATTGCTAAGTTTGCGCTCAAATACTCAGTCACTTTGGAAGTTCACATTTAAGTTTAATAATCATAATAATTTACCTTTGATCCCTTAAAGGATGTGCAATACGCAGACATTGGCTACAGAGGCAGATAGACTTTATGCTGGACCAAGTGAACTTTAAAGGACTGCCTGCTCTGGTGGACCAGATGAGGGCTGAGGGAATGCGTTTCATCTTCATCCTGGTGCAAACTATTCTCAATTACTGGGAAAACAAAGTTGTTTCCATGAAATGGTAACTGTAATGAGAATAGAGCGATCGATGTAGTCTGGCATCATACGGTGTTCTTATTCTGGCCAGAAGCATGCAGAGAAATGTATTCTTTACCAGAACTACATGCTTTGTTTGTTTGTGTGCTTCAGGACCCAGCGATAGCGGGCAATGAGACAAAAGGCTCCTACCCTGCATTTGATACCGGGATTGAAAAAGACGTTTTCATCAAATGGCCTCCTGAGCTCAGCAATGACATTGTGTTGGGAAAGGTATGACAAACACAAGGAGGAAGAGGAACATATTGATTCTAAGTCAATGCCTCATAGTTTTGTTGACAGTATATTTTGCTCTGCTCTGCGGCACGAGTTTGAGGTCCTTCGTGTTCTGCAGTACCTTGAACTCTGTTTGTAGCTTGGTTTGCTTTTGTTGTTATTTAAAGAAGTATAATACAATTATCTACACGATTATCTATGCCTGTTAGCATAGAAATACAGTAAATGTGCCATTGCTCAGTGAGGGTTTGACAGTTAGCTTACATAAAAACCAAGTTTTTAAAGCATTTTTTTAAATTGCATATTGTCATACCAATTTCCATAATTTTCTCAAACAGGATGGATGTTTTATAATGAAATAAACCAAATGATGCCAAAAACGGCACTGATCATCAAATCCATTGCTAATACTAATTGTGCTGTTGTTTTCCCTTCAAAAATGATGTCATTGGCATCAAGGATAATGTCATTATGATTCGTTATGCTGTATTACGAAAGTCCTAAATTTGATTTTTTCCTATTTATTCTTAATTGGGAATAACCACTGGAAGACGAATTAATTAACCCGCACTTTAGAGAGAAGTTGAACATCATCCCCAAAATGGTGATGAAGTGGAAATGTGTTGATTATTTTCAAATGCTTGTGGAAGAATTCAGAATTCAGAGTTCAAGTTAAATGAGGTTAAAGGTGCTGTTTTGACTGCACTAAAGCATAAAATACCATAATATGGTTGCAGAAATTCAGGAAACATGCTAAGTTCACATACTTTTTTCTTTGAAAAACAGCACATCAGCCAGGTATTCTAATATCAAATGTGTCGGAATGTCTGTTTTTGTTTTGGTCTGTGTGACTCTGCCCTCTGCCAATTTACCCAATAGTATTTTGGCACCCCAGGTTGCCAGTTGGTGTAAAATTAAGCATACCACAGCCGTGGAAGCCAGCAAACAAACTGGGTCAGAGATCACATATTCTATCCAACCTAAAAAAGCCTTGGCATCTGTATAAAAAGCTCTATGAACAGAGACCAATCAAAACATGTATAAATCAACTCATCAATGAACAGTGTAAGGCTTGTCAAAGTCTTCTGTCTGTCATAGGTATGGCCTGACTATCCCAATATCACTGTGGACAATTCTTTGGACTGGGATACTCTCTCACTTCATTATCTCTCTATAAATCACACTCTTTCTATCTCTCTTTAATCAGAGAACCAGACATCTTTTCTCTTTTTCCCCCTATCCAAGTCTATTCATTCTGAAATCATCAGTACAACGGGCTATAATTGCAAATGCAGTCAAGAGAGATGAAGGTGACATCATAGATACTATCAACCAATCAGCATGTAGAAGACACACCATCGGCCAATTAGCACATAATAGTGTTATACTATATCACCCACTAGTATATCAGCCAATCAGCATGTAGAAGACACACCAACAGCCAATGAGAACAGATCAGAAGTGAATTAGCACATTATTATTTAAACAAATTAGCATTTTGCACTACTGTAACATCCAAAAAGCATGTAGTAATCATTAAAGCACTGCATCCAACCTGCAGCGATTCTAATAATGTTTGTTTCACTTAAACTTCCAGCTACTCAGAGCTTTCGTAGCGTTCCCTGATTTCTTCAAGACCAGTACAGCAGAGTGGGGGGAAAGCAGATTAAAGACTTTTACAACAACATTATGAAGTTTGACGGACTCTGGATCGTGAGTGCTTTGTCTTTTTCATTTTCATGTTGGAATGAAAAGAAAAGAAATGTAAACTTATGCTTTATTTCGATTAGACATTCGGATAACTACAAGTAACTAAGTATGCCAACTAACTCTTAGGATTTTGCAAATACATATCAACTAGCTCTCATTAGAAGACTGTTAGAATTATGGTTTGTAATGTAACTTGACATGTAGCCTACTTGCAAAGTTACTTACAGTCAATAAAATGTTCCATCAGAATAAAGTGTTTGCAGATATTAAGCAGACAGTTTCATGTGCCTAATGAAAAATAACTATACTAAAATGTATTTGAAATACATTTACTTCATGTCAAGTATACTACAACGACATTTACACATGTACTTCATAAAAATACCCTGCAATTGTACTTTTAATATACTAAACTGGTATACTTAAAGTCTGTTAAATTGGAACAACTAATTTTGTACTGGGAAATACATACAAATTAGCATGTTGTACTACTGTAATATCCAATCAGCATGTAGTAATCATTCAATTGTGTGGAATTCATGCTGAAGTCCAACTAAAGATATACTGAAGTATATTTGATTGTGCTAAAGTGGAATTATTGCAATTACACTTCAGATACACTTTAAATATCTTGAATTTAAAGACTGATATTATTCAAAGATTATATAATCCTCATCAATAGTGACATTAAAACAAATTTTAAACTTAATATTAAAAAATGTGCATTGTGCACAAGTAGTAATCCAAATAAAGTTTAATTATAATTTTCATATCAGTAAGTCTCGAGCAATATGCCAGTAAATACACTGAACAAAATTAGAAACGCAACACTTTTGTTTTTGCCCCCATTTGTCATGAGCTAAACTTAAAGATCTAAGACTTTTTTTATGTACACAAAATACCTATTTCTCTCAAATATTGTGCACAAATCTGTCTAAATCTGTGTTAGTGATTAGACAGCATGAGTATTGCACAGGTGTGCCTTAGGCTGGCCACAATAAAAGTGCAGTTTTATCACACAGCACAATGCCACAGATGTCGCAAGTTTTGAGGGAGCGTGCAATTGGCATGCTGACTGCAGGAATGTTCACCAGAGCTGTTGCCCGTGAATTGAATGTTCATAAGCCGTCTCCAAAGGCGTTTCAGAGAATTTGGCAGTACATCCAACCGGCCTCACAACCGCAGACCACGTGTAACCACACCAGCCCAGGACCTCCACATCCAGCATCTTCACCTCCAAGATCATCTGGGTTTAAACTATACTTAGTATTAAATAAATATATTTTAAATATAACTTTTTTTACTAGTGGTAAGCAGACAAGTAAGCAGTCAGTTTTATGAATTAAAATGGTAAAATATATTCTTTGAGCACATATGTGCCATTACACGCCATTGTTGCTCTTAATGCAACACATATAACTCTAACCGTAACTGATAAATACCTCAAAAATCAGAGGAAAATTATAGATTCATAGGAATGTTGTTGAAATCTTGTTGTTGATTGTGGAAAGTCATGGTGAGCTGTGCAAGAACAAGTGAAAGTTTCGCATAGCCATGCCCTATTTATGCGCTCATTTGCATATGGTCACCATTTTTTCCTTTGCATTCTTTGAATGATAACCTTGTCATTGTGTTTTGCTTTCTGAAGGACTTGAATGAGCCGGCCAGTTTTGTGCATGTCACCGTTGGAGAAAATTGTCTAGGGAATAAAGATTCGGAAAATCCTCCATACATGCCTGTAAGTTCCTATGAGTGCACGATGGTCAACATTTACACTTGTATTTAGCACTATCCATCCAAAATTAATCTGAATGTGTGTGGCTTTTCTGTGCGGTCCATGCACAGATGTCTGAAGCACAAGACTTTATCCATGAACAGCGAGCAGATCCTGGCCGACAGCACATGCGTCAAGCATTACGATGTCCACAACTTGTACGGCTGGGCTCACACAAAACCCACTTATGAGTGAGTTTTCTGTTCCTCTGTATTCGCTACTATTTTATTACTTGGTTGTTCTGGAATGAGTTTTAAATCCTGTGTTTTTTTATGTGTATATCCCACTGCTTTGCTTAGTACCACTGGAAAGAGAGGTGTTGTAGTTACCCGTTCAACATACCCATCTAGTGGACGCTGGGCAGGACATTGGCTGGGAGACAACTACTCCACCTGGGACCAGCTTCTGAAGTCCATCATAGGTATGTGTTTATTCATTAGTGGGAAGATAAGCATCGCTAGTACTCATATTTAGTATGCACTGTTGTAAAAAAATTTGGGGTCAGTAATTTTTTTTTTCTTTTTTTATATATATTTTTATTCAACAATGATGCATTAAGTTGATCAAAAGTGACAGTAAAGACATTTATAATATTTCAAAAGGTAAATAACTGGTGTTTTTTTAACTTTCTAAAAATATACACACTGCCGTTCATAAGTTTGGGATCAGTACGATTTTTTATGTTTTTTATGGAATCTCTTATGCTCATCAAGGCTGTATTTATTTGATCAAAACTACAGAAAAAGCAGTAATGCAGTAAAAAAAGCAGTATTTGCAATTTCTAATATTGGTTTCCTATTTTAATATACAGTAAAATATTATTTATTTCTGTGACGCAGTGCTGAATTTTCAGCATCATTACTCCAGTCTTCAGTGTCACATGATCCTTCAGAAATCATTCTAATATGCTGATTTATTATCAGTGTTGAAACTGTTGTGCTGTTTAATATTTTTCTGCAACCTGTGATCATTTTTCCTTTGATTCTTTGATAAATAAAAAGTTAAAAAGAACAGCATTTATTCAAAATTGAAATATTTTCTAACAATATAAGTATTTACTATCACTTTTTATCATTTAACACATCCTTGCTGAATAAAATTATTAATTTAATAATAAAAAAGAAAGAAAAAATGTACTGAACCCAAACCTTTGAATAGCAGTGGATATTGTAACAAAAAAAGTGCTATTTTGAATAAACACTGTTCTTTTACTTTTTATTTATTAAAGAATCCTGAAAAGTATCACATGACTCAAAAAAATATTAAGCAGCACAACTGTTTCCAACATTGATTATAAATCAGTATATTAGAATGATTTCTGAAGGATCATCTGACACTGAAGACTGGAGTATTGATGCTGAAAATTCAGTTTTGCTTCACAGGAATAAATTATATTTTAAAGTACCTGTATATTAAAATGGAAAACTGTTATTTTAAATTGCAAGTTTTTTTCTGTATTTTTGAAGATACAGCCTTGATGAGCATAATAAACTTATTTTAAAAAAACAATAAAAATCTTACAGATCCCAAACAGCAGTGTACATCATGGTTTCCACAACTTTTTTCAACATTAATAATAATAATAATAATAAATGTTTCTTGACCAACAAATTAGCATATTAGAATGATTCCTAAAGGATCATGTGACACTGAAGACTGGAGTAATGATGCTGAAAATTCAGCACTGCGTCACAGAAATAAATAATATTTTACTGTATATTAAAATAGGAAACCAATATTAGAAATTGCAAATACTGCTTTTTTTACTGCATTACTGCTTTTTCTGTAGTTTTGATCAAATAAATACAGCCTTGATGAGCATAAGAGATTCCATAAAAAACATCGTACTGATCCCAAACTTATGAACGGCAGTGTGTATATTTTTAGAAAGTTAAAAAAACACCAGTTATTTACCTTTTGAAACATTATAAATGTTTTTACTGTCACTTTTGATCAACTTAATGCATCATTGCCGAGTAAGTTAATTTCTTTAAAAAAAAATCAATGACTCCAAACTTTGGTCAGCCATTTTCTCTTTATGTCTTTTAAGGAGATTTAGACAAATCTTTATTGGCCAATTTTATTGATTCAGTGTCATTTAAAAGCTCTTCTTGCATTCCGCTTTATTGCTCGAGCTTTGACCTGTAGTGCATTTCAAAACTTTCAAACCCTTTTTCCACAACAGTAAAGAGAACTGTACTGCTGGCTTCTTTGAGCTCTGTTTAACAAGGTGTTTTCTCTCATAGATCTGGCTGAATTCACACAGCGTTCTCTGTGAACCCTATATATATATATATGTGTGTGTGTGTGTATATATTTAAAATAATTGCTGTTCTTTTGAACTTTCGATTAATCAAAGAATAAATAAAAAAATGTGTCACGGTTTCAACAAAAATATGAAGCAACATACAAACAAAGTTTTCAACATTGATAATAATCAGAAATGTTTCTGGAGCAGCAGATCAGCATATTAGGATCATGTAACACTGAAGACTGGAGTAATGATGTTGACAATTCAGCTTTGCATCACAGGAGTGAATTACATATATTCAATATGTACAATATATTCAAATATAATTTTTTTTATTTAATATTCAATGTTTATTGTCTTTTAATTGTATTTTTAATCAAATAAATGCAGCCTTGGTGAGCATAAGAGACTTATTTCATAACCCACAACTTTTGAATGGTGTTGTATATTAAATGGAAACTAAATGGGAAAGTTTTGCAATGAGAATTCCAATGTATTGGTCTTCTGAGGCATTCAAAATGTCCTGACATTTTTTAAATATGGTGCAAGAGTCAAAGAAAAGATAGCAGAGATATGCAAGTGAAAAACAAAACAAAACACAGAAAACCAAGTGCAAAACTGAAAACAACAGAACTTGAAATCAAATCAAGGACAGGAAGACACATAACCTTGCCTCAGATTATTATAGAGACTTCTTAAAACAGGCCAGTAACAAACCAGCCAGAACACTCTAAAAACATGGCAACGTTTTGCATGGGCAATCAGCTCATTTGTTTTATATAACAATTGTTTGTCCTTATCCTTTAGTTTTTGACCCACCTCCCTCAGTAAACATGGTGTTTTTGTTGAACATCTACTGTACAGTTCAGTGCATGAACTGGATATCTGTATCCATGAAAACCAAACTCCTCTCTCTCTCCCTCTTTCAGGCATGATGGAGTTCAGCACATCTGGCATCCCTTACGTAAGTGCCTCTCTCGTCCTGTCGCAGCACTTGCTATTGATTTTTCATTTGTGCTTTATTTCCTATCAAACAATGTTTTTAGATCAATTGGGTGCATTACACTAGCATGCAGCCATTACACTGCCTCTAGAGTTTATTTATTAATGTTTTGGAGTTGACTCTTGTGGCTCTGTTTTTACAGAGATCTATATTTGTGTTTCTCTCTCTCTATGTGTCTTTTCCCTTCTCATTCTCCATTGTCGCTTGCGTTTCAGACCGGTGCTGATATCTGTGGCTTCTTTAACGTTGCTGAATACGAGATGTGCCCGCGCTGGATGCAGCTTGGAGCTTTCTATCCGTTCTCCAGAAACTACAACACCATCAACATGCCAGTAAGAACACAGCTATAGAGAAGCTTTATTCAAGCATTGGCTTTTTTATGGACAGATTTAGGATTTTTAAACCAGTGTTAAACAAAACTTGACTAAATATTATTCTAAACCTAGGTATGATGTTAGTTTAATCAGTCAAATTGTGTCAGAGCTCTTTTCCCTTAAAAAGGTCTTATGCTTTTCATCACATTATCATCATTTTTGGATCTAAAAATGGGGATTTTGATACAGAAATTTGGTGGGCTGCACATTTGGGTGGGGGAATTATTATTATTTTTTTATTATTCAAATCGGTTAATTTCCATTCAAAATGTGATTTTAAAAAAAGGTCCAACTTTGCTGAGCTTGTTTGTAGGGGTGTGCAATATGATTTAAAAAATTGTGATTAAATATCAATATGCCTGTAAAATATAATATAATATATAATAATATCAATATTATTATTAAAAAATATTAAACTAAATACGTTTTACTATTGTAAAATACAGAAATTAATATTTAAATGAGAGAAAATAATAACTCCTGCTTATCTTTTTTAAGTTAAAATATTAAACTAAATAATAAATATTACTATTGTAATATTTGTAGGTGTGCACAACATGGCCGAAAACAATTAGTGATTATATATCAGTATGCCTTTTAACAAACAAACAAATTAATTATTATTATTATTATTTTACAGTACAGCTTTTATGACAATTTCACCAAGCCATTTTGGTTTTATTAAGCTTAATCATAATCAGAAAATTGATGGATGTGACGGGGGACATGTGGGGCCAATGTACAGCAAGCAGTGTGAAACGGACCTTAATTGAGCCTTATATGGCGTTAAGCCTGATAATCAGTGACAGTGAGTGACGGGCATCAAAACAGAGGGTGAAACAAGATAATGTCACTGTACAGACAGCCATGACAACTTCTACATGAACGCTTGTCTGCATGACGCCCTGAGAGAGTATGAAAATGATCTCTGAATCACTGAGACAGACAGTAGCTCCAAAAAGCACACAGCGGCAATTGAAAAGGGCCTCCCACATGGGCTCTGACTAATATCTGGCATCCGTAGACAGGTGGGCTGTCAGGTATTCACTCCGGCACTTGTTTAAAATGTGACCTTTGCAAGTGCTGGGACCTGTCACAAAAATCCAATAAGCCCGGGGAGTGAGAGGGATCGATATGGTGTGGGGAAAATTCTTCAGTGAGTGGACGTGGCAGCTTCGTTGCTAACAGATACAGTTGGGGTATAATTAAATGCTCAAAGTTATTCAGAACCCTCCTGGGCTTTGGTCATTTAGAAATGGCTTTGCTAAATGAGTGATTAAACAAAGGACAAACAAACAGAAATAGAATTTGGAGTGGAAATGTAGCCTAAAAATCCTAAAAGAATAGATAGATTTATTTATTAATTTATTTATTTACAAATAAAACATATTTATCTTGATTACAAATAAAAAATATGTATTTATTTAACTTAATTTCAAATAGAAATATTTATTTAACTTAATTTCAAATAAAACATATCTATTTATTTAACTTAATTTCAAATAAAATAAACACATAGTAAATAAAAAAAAATATTTAATAATTAGGTTTGTTTAAATTTAACCTTATTTCAAATAAAGTAAATTTAATGTAAACGTGTAATTAAAAATAATTTAATGTACTATTTATTTAATTTACTATTTTTATTTTATTATCAGAATCCTTCTTTTATTGTATTGGAATTATGTCCTTTATGGTTAAAGGAAAATCTGTAGAGAATCTGTAGGAACGGTAAAATCCGTCAGGCTATCCTACAACAGGTTTTTTTTTTTTATCGTGTTGGTAATTATGACAGTCCTTTTGGGAACAGGGTATTGGGAACTAAAATATCAAGTTTTTGTTATGTGTTATGTTACAATCATATCACAGTTATTAATTTGAGAATTTCTATTACAATCCTTCAGGATTTGTTGCAAATTATGACAGAAATTGGGGTTGAAGACAAAGCAAAAGAGAAAACATTTGTGCAATATTATATGTGCATATTCCGATTTGAGCTAGAGTAAAACACAGAAGTAAAAATGCTAACAAAAATGCTTTAAAAATAGCATGAAATGTATTAACTCTGGTATTCGACATGCACTGCCAGATACCATGTCCGCACCTTTTCCGCTGGTGTTCTGCCGAATCATTCACTTGCTCCGGAGTGGATGTGTCCTCCGCGTGTCTCAATGACAGTTTCAATAAGAGACTGTCCTCAGCTGGCCTCTACCCCGCGCCGGACGTGTTTATCCCTGCACGTCCTCTTGCTGCTGTAATTACCCTTCCAAGATGTCATTAGCTTTAATGTGGCTGCGCAGGCAAATGGAAGGTCATCCAGAGACAAACAGCAAAGGATGGAGGGCGTCATGGTGGCCTGAATTACTAAGTGATGGAGACAAACACATGTCAGATAGTGACTAAGAGACACGTAATGTAATCAGTTCTGTGTCATCTATATGGTAGTGTACTTCTAAAAGTTGAATAAATTCACTTAAAGCATTCAAAGTATTTCTATTGCAGGAAATGGACTAATATTAATGATATTTTTTTTTTAAGTAACGTGCTCTGACTAGCACTGGAAGTAGCAAATCCTAGTTCATGGTTGTCGTTTTTATTACTTTTATAAATTAATGTCAGCGCTAATTGTAATTATTTAGTACATCAAGTAAAATTAAATGAAAGTCAGATTATGTGTTGGCAAGTAGCTAAAATAAAGTTTTTGTTGTTGTTGTTTTTGTTTTTGTTTTTTTCACTTAACATTTATTTTTATTATTAACAGAACATATTTGTTAATGTTTTGAGTTTTAATTTAATAAGTCAAGTCAAGTCACCTTTATTTATATAGCGCTTTTAAGAATACAGATTGTGTCAAAGCAACTGAACAGCATTAATTAGGAAAATAGTGTCAATAATGCAAAATGACAATAGTAAACACATTTTTCAGTTAAAGACAGTTCATCATTGAATTCAGTGATGTCAACATCCAGCTCAGTTTAAATAATATCTTTGCAATTATGTCAACGATATCGCTGGAAATGAAGTGTCCCCAACTAAGCAAGCCAGAGGCGACAGCGGCAAAGAACCAAAACTCCATCGGTGACAGAATGGAGAAAAAACCTTGGGAGAAACCAGGCTAATAACACTGGTCCCACATATTTCAGATGTATTATTTTTGCCCCAAAACCGAAGTAAATAAATAAATGATCTGGAAAATGTTTAATGTTATCAAATGTGTGTATGTGTATATGTGTGTATATATATATATATATATATATATATATATATATATATATATATACATTCATTTATTTGTATAGCATTTTTGCATGATTAATATTGTTGCAAAACAGCACTTAAGGTCCAATCAATAAAAGTTGGTTTCTGGTAAAACAATAAAACAAAATAAATGGATTTAAATAAATTATTGACATATAATTTTTAATCTTCATGCTCAGATCACATTCATATGCAAATAAAACATTTTCTTAAAAAGGGTCTTTGTGTTTTCCAGTTGTAAACAGATCAGTTTACAAGATCAGGAAGTGACATACTTATGCAAAGTATTTCTTTAGCAGAAAATTCTGCAGAATATTGTGAAATTCTCAGCTCCAACAATCTGTTTCAGTAGAAACTGTGTGTTCAAGTTCAAGTGCAAAACAAGCTGGTGGGGGTAAACGATAGATGAACAGACAGTGAAAGAAGTTCAGAAAGACCCCCTTATTTGCTCCTAATATCTGGCAAAGTCATTTGCCAGTACAAGTGTTCTGATGCTGATGCCATCAACCAGAGAGAGAGAGAGAGAGAGAGAGAGAGAGAGAGAGAGAGGGAGGGGTACAGAGAGAGACGGGCTTCTGCAGCACGGCTCATAATTCTTAAACTCCTGCAAGTGTTTCCAAGTTCGTCCGCTCTCCATCACACGGAGTCACATGCTAATGGTGTCAGAGGGCAGTACACTTGGAATAATTTGGCTTTTTTGTCTGGAAGCAGCAGTTGGCTCTAACAGGAGGAAGGTCTAGTTCATTCAAACACTTTAACACACGGATATTAGCTTTTCCCATTACATTAGCAGAAGGAGTTTTCACTCTATGAGTGAGAGAGGGGACAATACTAAATATTCTAGAGGTCAGAAGGGCAAGAACAATATAAACGTCTCGGGTTACTTATGTAACCATGGTTCCCTGAGTAGGGAACGAGACACTGCGTCCTCTAGGTTTCTTGCCATGCTGCGGACGCAAGCTTCAGACGAAGAAGTGAACGATGTGTAGCTCCCGGCACCGATTTATACTGTAGTCGCACCGGTAGTGACGTCATGGCTGTCGCCGGCCAACGAGTTGGTGTTTTTTCAATGTATGCTTCAGATACGAGTCACGACGAGGCGTTCCCCCATAGCGACCCCTAGAGGACGCAGTTCGAAGTTCCCATGAAAGGGAACCTACAGTATTCAGTCTGTTTGCTTAGGCTGCCATCACTATTATTATTATTATTATTATTATTATTCAATACTTCAGGTTAGAGTTTTGAACAAATTCAACTTAACATAACATATTGTTCTTTTATAATCTTATAGTTTTATCAATATTTAAAATATTGTTAAAAAACAATAAAATATTGTTAAAGTTTTAGCTATTTTATTGTTTTTGTATTTTTTCATTCATATATCTGTTTTTTATTAATTATTTATTAAATAAATTATTTAGATAATACAAATATTTAATGAAATAATGTTATTATATATGTCTGTTACTGTACATTGTTGTTAGTATAATTGAGATACTATTATAGATTGTATCTATATTTTCCTAAAAACTATATATATATATATATATATATATATACAACATGTTTTTAACATCTGTGCAAATGTATTAAAGTTAAAAAACTTAAATGATTCCATTGCATTGGGACAGTTGAAATTTAGTTCAGGAGCATTCAAATTGCTTGTAAATGTTACTAC
The DNA here is from genome assembly GCF_001515645.1 of Sinocyclocheilus grahami. NCBI lineage: Eukaryota > Metazoa > Chordata > Actinopteri > Cypriniformes > Cyprinidae > Sinocyclocheilus > Sinocyclocheilus grahami. The sequence goes on from NW_015506629.1 coordinate 156,265, forward strand.
ACTTTGAGTGAAGCTATCCTGTGGCAAATTCAATTGAATGGGTATGATTTGGAAAGGCACACACGTCTCAATAAAAGGTCGAACAGCTGAAAATGCACATTAGAGCAAAAAACAAGCCCTGAGGTCAAAATAACTGTCTGTAGAGCTCAGAAACAGGTTTGTGTCAAGGCACAGATCTGGGGAAGAGTTCAGGAAAAAATCTGCTGCATTGAAATTTCACAGAAGCATGCAGCCTCCATTATCCATAATGGAAGACGTTTGGAACAACTAGGACTGATGGTCACTCTAGTTGAGCTCCATGATCATAAGTGGAGATAGGAAAAACCTACAGAAGGTCAAACATTACTGCAACCCTCCACCGATCTGGGCTTTATGGCGGTGTGGCCAAACTCAATCCTCTCCTCAGTGAAGACACGTGAAAACACACTTGGAATTTGCACAAAAAAAAAACCCTAAAGGACCCTCAGACTCTGAGAAACAAGATTCTCTGGTCTGATGACTCTCAATTCCAAATCAACTCAATTCCTCAACTCAAAAAGCATCATGTTTGAAGGAAACCAGGCACTGCTCATCACCTGCAGAGTATCATCCCAAAAGTAAAGTGTGCTGGTAGCAGCCTCATGCTGTGGGGCTGTTTTTCAGCAGCAGGGACTGAGGGACTCGTCAAGAGTAGAAGTCTCAAAATATAGAGATAGCCTTAATGAAAACCCAGTCCAGAGCATTCAGAACCTCAGAGTGGGCAGAAGGTTCACCTTCCAACAGGACAATGATCCTAAGCACACAACAAGAGTGACTTATAGACGACTCTGTGAATGTCCTTGAGTGGCCCAGCCACAGCCTGGGCTTGATCCCAATCAAATATTTCTGGAGAAACCTGAAAATGTGCATCTGCCCCCATCCAACCTGACAGAGCTTGAGAGGTGAAGAGGTGAGGAGAAGAATGGCAGATAATTGCCAAATGCTGATGTGCAAATCTTGTCACATCAAACACAAAAAGACTTGAGGCTGTAAAGATGCTTCAACTAAGTACTGAGTTAAGGGTTTGAGTACTTATGCAATGTACTTCTTTCAGTTTTTAATTTTTTATACATTTCCAAAGTTGTTACAGTTCTGTTTTTGCTTTTGTCATTATGGTGTATGGAGTGTAGATTGATGTGGGAAAAAAGTAATTTAAAGCAGTTTAACATAAGGCTGCAACATAACAAAATGTGAAAAATATTAAGGGGTTTGAATACTTTAGCAAAGCACTGTGTGTATATATGTATATATATATATATATATATATATATATATATGTATATCAACAATTTTTCAACATTTATTTATTTATATATATATATATATATATATATATATAAAATATTAGCATTGTTTTTAAATATATCTATATAGGTTTTATTATTTTTTATTTAAGTTTTAATTAATTTAGTTTTAGTTGTTTTAGTACATCAAGTAAATGAAAATAAGAAATGTTGTATAAGTATTTCAGTAAAATAAGTTTAAGTTTTTTTTGTCAAATTTGTATTAAATAAAAAATAATAATAATTCAGTACTTGTTGATGTTAATGTTATTTCCTACAAAAATACTTACTATATATAGTCAGGTTTTTTTTCCCTTTTGAACCCTAAAAACTTTTAATGGACTTGATGAAATCATGTTTATATGCAACAGTCTTTTTCTTAAAGAGTTTTCCAGTTTTAAGTGCATTCAAATATCCTTTGAGCAAGATAAGTTTAGAAGAAGCAAAACTGCATAAGATATTAAGGCTAATTTTCAGAGAATGTATGTTTAATATACTGTAAAATTATTTTATTTTGAGGCAATGGCATATATTTTTTCACTTCTTTTAACCATAAGCAGGTGAAAAACAATTCAATAAGACAAAATATAGCTTTATTCAAGAAACATTCTCTGAAAATTAGCTTTAATATCTTATGCAGCTTGTTTTAAGGACATTTAGAGGAGTTTTTTAAGGCCTTAGTATAACATACAGAAACTGAGAGGAGTTCTCACTTCATAAAGTGTTTAGTTCATGTTTAGGTGTTAGCACGCATGCATTAGCGGTCAGACCTGTGCATGTGTGGCACTTGAGAAATAATTATCAGATATAGTTCACCTTTATACCTGTGAGCACATTAACTCACACCCACTGCTCTTAACAGCACTCAGACCCGCACACAGGCCACAGCCTCTCTCTGTCTGACAGACGATTAACATTCAGTCTGTATACACACACACACACACACACACACACGGGCACAGATGATGAACGGGGTGTACAGTTATGTCTGGATTCAGCGGGACACAGCTGTACAGATTTGGATTGTGCAAATATGAAATATAGTTCAGGGCTAAAGTATTTATTCCCATGGTGTCACAATGCATAATGCAGGACATCGTTTGTCCAGATCTATCTGTTTGCAGTTAGATCATAAATAAATCAGTTGCTGAGATAAAATACAAATAGTTAATGAAATATTGATATTAACTGTACCTGTTACATTTCTAAAACTATATACTCTGGAAAAAAAAAAAAAAATATATATATATATATATATATATATATATATATACAGTATATATATATATGATACATTTTTTTATTATTATTAACAAATCTTTTTCCAATAAATTCTAATTTATTTAATCTGATCACTTTTTTTATTTACATAATAAATATTGTTGAAAAGCAACTGTATATAAAATAGTTCCTTACAATTATTGAGCAGGCTCAAGACAAAACTGGTAAGGAAAACATTTTTTAAAATATATCACAATAAATAATAAAACTATCCTAGCATGTGCATTGCAAGGAAGGAGGAGTGAGCTTTGCATGAGAATCCATTCAGGTTTTCTTCAGCAGTGTTGAATGACTGTAATGTGATTAGTTTTGTGATATTTGAGAGAGGCAAGGTCCCGTGACCTGGGGACCGGGGTTTGCTGCGGTGTCTCTTGATGTGCTGAACATTCGCTACACCCTCCTGACGTATTTGTACACACTGATGTATGAAGCCCACACTCACGGAAACGCTGTGACCAGACCCATGCTGCACGAGTAAGTGTCCACCATTTAGTTGACCCACAAATTAAAATAATTTGCTCACCCTCATACAATTTCAAAACCATAAGAAAGAAAGAGAAAAAAAAGAAGTATCATTTAAAAACTCTCAAACATTCTACTAAAACATGAAAAATGTGTATGGGTCAAAGATGAGATGTCCCATTTTGGTGACTGCATCAAATACATTTACAAAAGGGATTATTATATATGCAGACAGCGTATTAAATCATGTAAAGTGTCTACTTTAATGTTTCAAATAACTTTTGTGAATATAAAATGTCAAAATATGGATGAAATAATGTTCCAGTGCATTCAGCATAACAAAATTATGTAATATATACAAATTAAACAGCATAATTATTCTGACATGTACATGTTAAAATACATAAAATAATTAGTGAAAATATTAAATGTATTATATTTTAAATGATTAAAAACTTGCTGCTGACAAATGGGTAAAACCTAGAGGTTTCTCAGAAAAAAATAAAATTAATTAATTAAACGGGGCACGTTCAAATGTATGAAAAAAATTAAAGCTGCATTATAATTTTATTGTTTTGATGCTTGAAAACCCTTTTTCATCTTTGAGTCATATAATGTTTTGTGGTAACGTCTAAAGAACATTATTAAATACCATATAACTTTGAACAAACATTCTAGTGACGTTACTTGAACTTGTTTGTAACTTTGAGAGAACTTTGCCAGAACGTTAAGGAAGTTCTGCAAATGTAACAAGGCCTGTGAGTAAATGATGACAGAAGTTTCCTTTATGTGTGAAATATCTCTTTAAGACCTTCATTCATGTCCTGCTCCTTCCAAATATATCTTCATTACACCATCTTTTCTTTCTGACACTATTTTCAGTCCATCCTCTCGTTTCAATTACATTTCCCCCAAAGCATCATGGGAATGACTAATCAGAACTTGGACCAAATGCTCTGTCTCTGTATTGGTCTTATATTACTGTATCAAAACTTTTAAATTTTTTTTTTTTTGCCTACTTTGATATCACTACTCTGACCCGTCGAACCTTCCTCTTCCGGAATCTGCTATTTTGTTCAGCATCTCAACCTCTGCATGTTTTCATTTCATGCTCTAAATCTCTCTCTTGCTCATTTTTTGTTCTCTCCCTCATGAACTGTACAGTGTTGAGTGGATGATGTTCTCAGTGCTGTGTTCTTTACTGTAGGTTTGTCACAGATGAAAAAACCTGGGGCATTGACAAACAGTTCCTCTGGGGTCCAGCTCTTCTAGTCACACCTGCTCTGGACCCGGTATGAAACACCCTGGCTACATTAGTAATAATTGTAATACTAATTACAAATAAGTCATTGTTAATATATATATGCGACCCTGGACCACAAAACCAGTCATAAGGGTCAATTTTTCGAAATTGAGATTTATGCATCAATAAAAGCTGAATAAATAAGCATTGCATTGATGTATGGTTTGTTAGGATAGGACAATATTTGTCTGAGATACAACTATTTGAAAATCTGAAATCTGAGGGTGCAAAAAAAATCTAAATATTGAGAAAATCGCCTTTAAAGTTGTCCAAATTAAGTTCTTAGCAATGCACATTACAAATAAAAAATTAAGTGTTCATATATTTACAGTAGGACATTTACAAAATATCTTTATGGAACATGATCTTTACTTAATATCCTAATGATTTTTGGCATAAAAGAAAAATCTATAATTTTGACCCATACAATGTGTTTTTGCCTATTGCTGCAAATCTACCCATGAGACTTAAGACTGGTTTTGTGGTCCAGGGTCATATATATATATATATATATATATATATATATATATATATTTACTAAAATAATTTTTTATGTAAATGTACTATTATTTTTTATGCTGTGCATATTCTAATATTATACTACATCGTTAATGCATTTAAATTATATTACTTATTTTAATATTAAAATAGTTTTTTTTACATATAGTTAAAAGTATGTTTTTATGTATTTTATTATTATTATTATTATTTAGTGTGTGTACATATTCAGTCAGTTAAGAGAGACTTGCATTTCTTATTATTGTTTGGGTTGTTATTTATGAATTTTTTACTCATTAATTGTGTTTTGTGAAGGGCGTTACTGTGGTCAAGGGATACCTGTCATATGGTGTCTGGTATGATTACCACACAGTAAGCATTTTACCAACATGCAAGTAAGCATTTTATTAGTAAGCATTCAAATCTTTATTAGCATGTCAATTTATCAACCAGCTATAATAAAGCTAGCTTCTGAAACAAATTCAGCCTGCGATACATTGTCCTCTATATAGTTGGGCCTCTTATCTCCTTGTATGTGATTTATCATCCAGGGTAAAGCTATAAGAACAGGAGGAGAGTTTGTGGATATGGATACACCGTTAGAGAAAATTAACCTGCATTTGAGAGCAGGCCACATTCTGCCCTTGCAGAAACTAGAGAACAACACACACTACAGGTGAAGCGACGCTGCATCTGTGTTAATACCTCTTTAATGGGCCGTTTTGCTATACTTGCATAGGCTTCTTGCCCCCGCAAACGGTCACGTTTTCTTTTATATGCCCATTTTCCAATGTCTCCTCCTTTAAGAGTTCACACTGTTGTTTATCAAGATGAGTAAGTGTCTGAACACTGAATAATTAATATTATGTAAATGTGAGTGGTTGCTTGTTTATCTGTTGTATGTATGTTTAATGTGTTTTGTTGTTTCATGTAGTCGTCAGAATACTCTGGGTCTGATTGTTGCTCTTAATGATGGAGGTGAAGCAAAGGGATCCCTGTTCTGGGATGATGGAGAGGGAATCGGTGAGTTTTGTGTGGTTGTGTGTCTGTAGGAATGGGAATCGTGGGGAATTTAATGGTTTTGACTTCGCTTGATGTTTCCAATTCCATTAATGATTTATTCAACCCGGTTCATTGGAAATATGTTGAAATACACCAATTCTGCAAAATGCAAAACATTGCTTTTTGCGGCATTTTGTGACACTTTAAAAATGAAATGTTCAGGGAGTAGTGCTAAAGCGGCATTCATTATTATCCAAAACAGACAAAGTTGACTTTGGCAACGTTTTAAGTTGGTTGCACATATTGTGGCAGTTCAGAACTGAAATGTCCAGTAAGTGGCGCTAAAAGGTCCATGCTCTATTGCGTTTGAAAATAAGATAACACCTACACTAACCCCTACTTTAAACCTAAACGATAGTGTTAATAAAATAAATAAAAAACAAAATTTTCCTCTACTTTAACACATTTTGACACTTAACCAGCTCCATACGTATGGATTTGCTGATGTAGTAAACTTGCTCTGTAGCGCACCCGGTACAGCATTGCACTCGTCATGCAATATGCTAAAAGCATTGGGGTCATTGCATAGTTTTGTGCAAAGAAACATGTGAAAATAAGTATTGATTAATCACTAATCTGCCCATGTGTGAAACTTGTGTGAAAAAGAATAAAAGTTGTTAGTGTATTACTGCGACTGGTTTTCATTTCAGCTCAAAACTGCAGTGAATTGTATGTATAGGCATGTTTTTGGAGTTTAGCAAAGACACGCATATTTCCAATGAGCCTGTGTTGGATTTATTGCTTTTTTTCTCACAGTAAATACTATTATTGGTAACCTACTTTAATTTAAAGTCTTATCAGCAATGCAATCAGTAAAACCCTGTTGTGAAAGTATATCGTTATATATTCTTTTGTGCATGTTGTTATTTAGTTTTATGTAGATCATTCTAAAATCATTTATCACAATGGTTCCTCTCTTAATCTTCTTGTTTATTCTTTCTCCTTACAAATATTGTCCAGAATGGCCCGATACCTCTTGACATCTTTCTCTGTGTTTGATGTACGTTAATATGTTTTGAAGAAGTGTGCAGTTCTTTCAGATTTATTTGGACTGTGTTCATTAAATCCATTAGGGAGTCCAAGATTGTCCATCTCACTTAAAGCCAAACATCTGTGGCCACTCTATATTTATAAACAAATCCAGATCCAAAACTGTTTCATGCTGTAGCAGCTCAAGGCCACTTGGCCCAGGTCAGAGCTCTCTGGACGTCCTAGGGCTTGATGTCGTATGTGCTGAGATTATTTGAGCGGTGGGGAAAACACGGCCCTATGGAGTTGAGATTTGTAAAACGAGGTCAGACTCAGCTAGATTGAGTTGTCTCGGCACAGATGTTACATAAATACTGAAACAACTATTTTCTGTTATTATTCATTCTGTTCTAGTAATATCTAAGTGAGAGAATCTCAAGAAACGGGTGATATGTCCTTTTTTCCCTTTTTTTTGCATTGTGACATTATTTTCATGATAATCAAGTATATTTTCCTCACAAATATGTATTAATGTATCCGAATGTTTAATGTCAGCACTAATCATTTGCAATAGCATTTTTGCTTATACTGTAAATGGGCGTGTGTGTGTGTGTAACAGCTGTGCTGTGTCATTATGTTTATAGCGTACTCTTACCAGCGAGGTTTCTGTAAATGGGCTGGCCGAGGCTAACAGACTGACCCTGGGTGTCATGAGGGTTTGGGGTGTAACAAGCCGTGTCATGAGGGTTAGCATAAAAGTGAATGGGAAACCTGATGCCAGCTTGGGATTCACATATAACTCTGAAGTGAGGTGCTTCATGCAAACATATACTTTACCATTCATGCTGTCAAAACCACTGATACAATTATTAAAAATGGTACCTTTTATGTGGACAACAAGATTAAAAAAATAAAATCAATTTTATTTTTATTCAGTTTTATTCATTGGAAAATAAGTAAATAAATCATGTTACCTTGCAATGTTTAAAAATGTAAAATACCAGGTAATTGTATAAATTCTATTTATAAATTATTTAATTTAGTCATTTTATATGCATCTTTTAAAATGCATTTTAAATGGATTGTTCTTGAAGCTATGTATTTGCCATGCGTTTGCCGGCAATGTTGTATATTACTTTTATGATAATATGAAATTTATAAATAAATGTTATTTATATTGAAAATTATTTAATTGTAATATTTCTATGAAATATTATTTTCCTAAAAATTAAGAATATTATAAATAGTACTTAAGTTATTTATTTTTATTTTTAAAGAGATTTAAATTTTTTTATAAAAAAAAAATTCATACAATGAATAATATTATAAATAATTCTATAATTTATATTGAAAACAATTTATACATCATAGAAGTATTTATTTGCTACTTTTAATTGATCCTGGTCATAATTCACCCCAAAGAAATATGAATTTATAATGTCCTTAAAAAATATTTATTTTAACTGAAAATTATTTATACATCATGGAAGTTGTTTTCTGCCTTTAATTTATGCTGAGGACAATAATAATAAAAAAAATACAGTAAAGAGAATCACTATTGAGAATAATTTAGAAGGTAAACATCTGAATGCATTCACCCCACTGATTCCTCCTTGTATTTTTTGTTAGATGTTTTCCTTGTCCTCTATACCTTTGCCCATGCACATTGAGCTTGATTAAATACATAGAGAAGTTTACATTATCCTGGATTGTTAAAAAAAGTATTTTTAAAGTTGTATGTGCATCAACCGCACCGTTTCTATTAATAAGACTGCAGGCAGGAGCTCCAGTGACTGAGATTTATACGAGTCATGAGAAGAATCGAAGGGGGGGAAATGACAAAAAAACTGTGTGCATGTGAATCTGAATAACTAGTGTTCCAGTCCACACCGAATCATTTATCTTTCTTAGTATTTCCCGACTGCATAATAAGTCTGAAAGAGGCGAGGCAGCTCCATCTGTCTCCATGTGTGTGTTTGCCCTCAGTGGCGTATGTCAGATCAGAGGTGGCGCTTCCTAACGATTCGCTCCAACATCTTTTATTTTTCTTCATCATGCCATTATGAGGTCATTGACTGAATTGGTCTGTAATCACACACGAGTTTAAGCTCTTAAAGGAATAGTTCACCCAAAAAATTTAAATGTGCAGTAAACGTACTCACCATCAGGCCATCCAAGATGTAGAGGAGTTTGTTTCTTCATGGGAACAGATTTGGAGAAATTAAGCATTACATTGCTTACTCACCAGTAGAATGGGTGCCGTCAGAATGAAAGTCCAAACAGTTGATAAAAACATCACAATAATCCACAAATAATCCACACCACTTCTAATGAAGCAAAAAGATGCATGTTTTTAAGAAACAAATCAATCAAGACTTTTTTAACTTCAAACGGTCGTTTCCGGTTAAAATATGTCCATGATATAGTTTTCTCTAGGGGGCCGATCCATATCCGAGATTGTGCATATTATAGTGTTACTTCTGAAGCCATACGATAGCTTAAAGGGTTACTCCATCCCAAAATGAAAATTTTGTCATTAATCACTTACCCCCATGTCGTTCCAAACCCGTAAAAGCTTAGTTCGTCTTCTGAACACAATTTAATATATTTTAGAAGAAAACCGGGAGGCTTGTGACTTTCCCATTGACTGCCAAGCAAATTACACTGTCAAGGTCCAGAAAAGTATGAAAGACTTTGTCAGAATAGTCCATCTGCCATCAGTGGTTTAACTTTTCTCCGCTGTGGCTGTCAGTCATTCGTTCAGCCTTTAAACCCTGGTCACATTCGGTTACGACAGCTCGGTAAAGCTCTCTCCAAGATCATTCTGTGTTCCCGTTATTATACTTGATTTGTAAATACATTTCTATGATTTTGCAAAAAGGACTTTGTTCTTGGCGGAGTTTAATGTTGTTTTGTTACTTGCTACCGGGTGTCTGTGGGAACAAAACACGGGCGTAGAAAAGACTATAAATAGTTGTTAACGCACACAGTAACTGAAATTTTAAACTGTTAAAAGAAAGGCTCAATAACTGTTGCACAGATATAATACACTACGCATCAATTTCTCTTCCCTTTGTGCTTTGCAGTTTTTAATGCAAAGCGCTGTGTGCTGTGACTCCGTGTTGCTTCAAGCACATCATTCTGCACACCAGATGCGCATATTGTAAGCGCTTCGTGCCGCACTGTATTTGTTTCGTCCTATCAAATCTGTTCAATCATATGTTGTTGCCTGATTAAAAAATATGCTATACATTTAAAATAAATGTATTTTAATTTTATAGTATATACACTTATAAATAAATACATTCATGAATGTTTTTCATTAATGGATTTTATAATACAAATAGCAATGTGTAACATTTTACCATATTTAGTGCAACACTTTTATTTGTTCCCCACAAAATATTGTTTTTAAATTAAATGTTTGGATTTCTAAAATTATTGTGCACTGATTTTTCTAGAATAACTTTTGCTGCCAGATTATCCACTAACCTAGTTTATGATATGTTTTTGTCATAGATCATGAATATACATATATTTTTTTCATATTTATTGTTTATTTTTCTTTATAATGAAGTAGTCTGTATTTAGTAGATTGAGAAAGAATGATTATTAGTTCCACACACAGAGATATATAAATTTTACATTTATTTAAATGGGAAAAAAAAAAATTCATTGGTATCGGATCGGTATCGGTATCAGCCAATACTGAACCCTAGGTATCGGTATCAGCCAATACTGAACCCTAGGTATCGGTATCAGCCAATACTGAACCCTAGGGATCGGTATCAGCCAATACTGAACCCTTTCTAATGGTATCGGTATCGGTGGCGAAAGTTTTTGTCATAGATCATGAATATACATATATTTTTTTCATATTTATTGTTTATTTTTCTTTATAATGAAGTAGTCTGTATTTAGTAGATTGAGAAAGAATGATTATTAGTTCCACACACAGAGATATATAAATTTTACATTTATTTAAATGGGAAAAAAAAAAATTCATTGGTATCGGATCGGTATCGGTATCAGCCAATACTGAACCCTAGGTATCGGAATCGGTATCGGAGGTGGAAAAGGCGCAACATTCAGTAATAGAATCTAGCAAATCTGTGGTAAACATTCCCACTTGGATTATTCTAATATCCATTATAGGCGAATCCGCCTTTTTTTACCTCCGATACCGATTCTGATACCTAGGGTTCATTATTTACCGATACCGATCCGTATCCCTAGCTTTCTCCAGTGAAAACATCGTCTCATCTGAATCAGGTGAGAAATATGCACAGATCAAGCATCGTTTACAAGCAACAAGAGATGGTGGATTTTGATGTGAGAGGACAACAGGAGATGGACTTTTTCACTGGAGGAAGCATTATGGATTATGGACTCGTATTTTGGCCAAAAGCAATTGTTTTAAGCTAAAACACCTTAACGATGGATTTGTTTTTACAAACATATGCAGCTTTTAGATTCACAAGATGTTAACTGATGGACTGGAGTGGTGTGGATTACTTGTGGATTATTGTGATGTTTATATCAGCTGTTTGGACTCGCATTTTGACGGCACCCATTCACTGCAAGTGATGTAAAGCTAAATTTAGCTTTCATTTTGTTTGGAAAAATGCATTTTTCTGTTGGATTAACTCTCTCTAATCTCACACTATCAAAACGCCATCGAAACGCTTTCACCTGGACCACAGGATAGATATGGACACAAGTCTACAGAGACGGGCTTGAGCCAATCGCATGATTATTTACCTTTATTTATGAATGTTCAGTCAACTAGTAATTTATTTAGCATTTCTGCTGGAAGCTTGTAATGGATATCGTCTGGACTTAAAATATGAAATTATTTCTTCTAAAATTAATGTTTGACGTTGTTCTTGCTTTGGATCTGATATTAGAAACTATTAGTGGTTGTGAAACTTAAGGCCGAACTTGGAAGGCTGGATCTGTAATGCCGGCATTTGAGGAAGTGGGAATATAATGATAACCCTTAATTATCGACAATCACAGGTTTTTAACGAGAAAACCTCTCAGCGGCGGCTACCTGCCGGGCGCGCTTCACGCATGACTACAGTTTGAAGTAATGATACAATAATCAATTATTCATTCTACAGTAAACATAATGATATCAATTAAGCAATGGAGACTGTAAATTGATTTCTGCTCTAATTGGCAATCATCGCGAGCTGGAGAGATGGACGCCGCAGGGAAGAGGGTGGGAAGGGTGTGCCTTCGATATTTAGATGCTAGCCAAAAACAATGATAATTGAGGAGCTTTTTTTAAATTCGAGTGTGAAACAGGATGAAGCCGTTCTGACTGAGACTGTAATTATTTAGGTTTTTTGATTATGTGAAAGGGGTTTATCCAGAGCTTGTATTTAATTAGCGAAGAACAGTGGTCCTGCTTTCCAGGGTTTTTACAAGAAAAAGAGCAGTTTTCCTTCTCTAGTAAGGCAGTTTATACAAAGTTTCAAACTTCTGTTATAAAAACATCAGCTCTGCCTGAGTTGGTTGTGTTAATCTTACCATTAGAAGTTCAACGCTGTCCATTAAGCGATATATGAAAGAATAATACAGCTGTAACGTGGAGAAAGATTTTAAAATTGCAATAAACTGATTTAAACCTCAGGAAGCCTGTGACTGATTTGACTTGCTGATTTTATGGTAATATGTGTTTCTTACTTTTGTTTCTTTCCTGCAAGCAAGCAATCCAGACATCAGTCAAAAGTCAGGTGCATTAAAACAATCAATCTGATTCAAATAAATCAAAAACAGACAGAGAGTGTAGTCTTGATTTAACCAACCCTCCAAACAAAGACTGGGATTGAGAGGAAAGTACTCATGACAAAAATAAAATAGAGGGAAACAACAAAAAGAGGACATGAAAGATGAAATGCACACTCAAGTGACTTCAAAGCATCGACACGGGACTGTGAGTGTTTGCGACGTCTATATGCTGGAATACATTAGACAAAACATGGATTAGGGACAAAAGCGCCAAAGAAAACATCGACGCGCGCTGATCCAGAACACTAACGCTTTGTTTTCACGCAGGTTACAGATGTGACATGAATGATTTCATGTGAAATGTTAAAAATAGAATTATATCTGGAGTTTTGTGATGAAGAATTATGTGTTTTTATTGTCAATGATTCATTTTCTCAATACGTCTCAATTTCATCGTGCAAATTTATGAGAAATCTGCAAATAGTCTAACTTAGTATGATCTCACTTGAACAACACAATAAATTAATTGGTGAATTAAATTCACCAATATATATATATATATATATATATATATATATATATATAGAGCGCAAGACTGTCCCAGGTGTAAAAACGCCAAAGTGCAGTGCCCTTAACACACACTAAATCCATCTCGAATACTGCTCCAGAGGCTTAGTGTGTCCCAACATGCATCATGTTCTGGAAATAAATCATGAGACTTTGGGCGCGAAAGGGCACGGAAACCTTTCCAATGTAAGTTAAATATTAATAATAATAAGATATTACTTATAATTTGGTAGTAAAAACAAAGTGCTAAACGTTTTATTGCTGCAAAGATTAGTATATATTTATTTTGTACAACATTTGCAACTGCTGTTTTTACAAAACTATTAGTGTGTCCCATCAGGTAATGAAACGTTGTGCACACTTGTGGTCTTCGTGCTCACTTGAACACTTGGGTCAAATATAGGAAATACATCATATAAGTAGTCAAGTGCAGAGAGCGCAAGTGTGGGTATTTGGACAAGACATGGGTCTCAGAACACATGAGGAATAAAAACACAACAAAAGTACAAAGAGGTGTGACAAGTTGCCCCTGCCTAAAATATAGTAATACACTTTTATTGTATTTCTTATTTGAAATAAATGTGTTACTTTATATGCAAAGTTTTGCAAAACAATAAAAATATTATTCTGATGTGATGGGCAAATGTGTTTATCATGAAGGCTTTGCAATTATTTAATGTGCAAATTAACAACTTTTCTACAATGATACTCAGAAAAATAATTTTGTAAATGAAAAGGCTACAATATTTTGAAAACAGCCACTGTCAGCATCGATATGTCATGTTTCTTGAAAACTGTAGGAAGTATTTTATATTATATTATATTAAATTATATTATATTATATTATATTATTGTTTATTTTATTATA
>NW_015506629.1:171581-191746 GCF_001515645.1 Sinocyclocheilus grahami
TTAATAATATATGTAATTATCAAAAAAATTAAATAAATTATATATAAATGTAATAAAATAAAATAAACAATAATATAATATAATATAATATGATATTCATTAAAAATATGGTTTAATTTGAACAATAATAACATTTATCAGAAAATAAAACTTTTGGTATATTTCTTCATAATTGAAATAAGACAATATGACAATATTATTCTGAAATGAGGCTTTTATCATTATTGAAAGAACACAAGTTTGCACTAAATTTGTAAAGGGTGGTCAAGTTTTTCTCTGTTGGTGTCTGTCTCAAACATAAAACTTTGTATTGATATGGCATCTCTAATTGACCCTTCACATACATTCTGCTGTGATTTTATCTGCTTTTAGTTGGGTGTTTGCCCTGGAGAGTGTTGATTTGGAGAACTGTACGACTCCTGAGGACCGATACGTGCGCTCACAGTCAGGTTATTACCTTTCCATTTAGATCCAGCACTGCGTGAAGCTTTACATTTCAAACCAGATGTTACACATTTACAGAGTTGATTCTGCTGTAATTCCTTCACTGATTCCCCGCAGTGTTAGTCTCTGTTCACACTTCAAGATTCATTCTTCAGCTATTTTGAAACCCTAGCTCAGGGGTCTCCAAACTCGGTCCTGGAGGGCCGGTGTCCTGCAGAGTTTAGCTCCTACTTGCCTCAACACACCTGCCAGGATGTTTCAAGTATACCTAGTAAGAGCTTGATTAGCTGGTTCAGGTGTGTTTGATTAGAGTTGGAGATAAACTCTGCAGGACACCGGCCCTCCAGGACTTAGTTTGGTGACCCCTGCCCTAGCTTGTCTACACACTTTTTATAATATAAAATAGTCAGATGATAGAACTGGAATTTAATCGGACCAGTATTTTTGTATCACAACATTAATTAAATGCAACTTAAAAAGATGCATTTGAACGTAATAAACTAAAGTTGAAAACAGTGATGAACTTCAGCTTTTCACTACATATTTTACATTACAGATTACATTTTTATTATTATTATTTTTAATGTCCATATGAACAACTTTCCACATTGCTACTAATATTTTGAAATCAGCATCTATTACTGTCATGTATTAAGTATTTTTTTTCTAATCTATGCTATTCTATTCTATTCTCGTTAATTATAATAATTATTTTTGTTATAATTTTATTTTATATAATTATATTTATCATATTTAGTAGTTTATTTTAGAAAATATGTAAAAATATAATTATAACTAATAATAATATAACACTTTATCGTATAGGTTGTATACTGTATATGTCAAATGTATTAGTATACCATTATAATAGTTAATTATAATAATTATTAAATGTTTGATAATGTTTTATAATTGTTTATTATTTAGTATTTTAAAAATAATAAATAATTGTAATTATAAAATTGTATGAAATCAAATTATTATAATTGATAATATAACACTTTATTGTATAATAGTTTGTGAATATGAAAAAAATATAATTATTATAATTATTATAATATTTCATTATTTCATGTTAAATCATTGCATTTTTTATAATATAATATAATATAATAGTTTGTATATATGTAAAATGGCACATGCATTCCATGAAATGGATTCAAACAGCTTCTGTGAAAAGTTTGCTGAAAGACTCCAGTTCCCCCAATGCAACTATCCATGACCAACCAAAAGAGATACGCCGTTTTGTCTGAAATGGCTTCCGCTGTTTTCGCTCCACAACAGTCCCTGAGATTGAATGGGATTCCAGCTGGCTATAACACTTTATTGTATGTTGTATATATGTCAAATGTATTATTATACCATTATAATAGTTAATTATAATAATTATTTAATGTTTGATAATGTTTTATAATTGTTTATTATTCAGTATTTTAAAAATAACAAATAATTGTAATAAAATTGTATGAAATTAAATTATTATAATTGATAATATAACACTTTATTGTATAATAGTTTGTGAATATGAAAAAATATAATTATTATATTATATTATAATATTTTATTATTTCATGTTAAATCATTGCATTTTTTTATAATATAATATAATATAATATAATATAATATAATATAATATAATATAATATAATAGTTTGTATATATGTAAAATGGCACATGCATTCCATGAAATGGATTCAAACAGCTTCTGTGAAAAGTTTGCTGAAAGACTCCAGTTCCCCCAATGCAACTATCCATGACCAACCAAAAGAGATACGCCGTTTTGTCTGAAATGGCTTCCGCTGTTTTCGCTCCACAACAGTCCCTGAGATTGAATGGGATTCCAGCTGGCAGTTTAAATCACAGGGTTTGCCAAGAGACCCATTTCATTAATAAGTGAAGCACAGCACCTGACATAATGGCACTCAGAGCGTCAGTTAAGAGAGTGTTGTGCAAAGTCAACCGCCGCTGTGGACGGACATCGAGCGCACGAGGCCAGAGCTAAACACTGCTTTAACTAATACACATCTGCCGTCCTCACAGAGCCGCAAGGTGTGTCAAAGGTGAGCAATCAGTGTTACCATCATTTCAGCAGATTGCACTGTCCATAAACATAAAATATGAATCTTTTAATGGGCCGACATTCACTGGGAGATTTCTACAGACAATCGGGACAATTTATAGAGCGACGGTTCGTGCCAGTTTCTCACTTCATTTCACTTCTCCCTTCATCCACGTCCAAACTGCGTTTAAAGTCACCATGAAATCAAAATTGAAAATTCTTATTTTTTAATTGAATACTGCACTGTTTATTATAAATCATTTATCCATGCACTTCATTATTTTTTTTTTTTAAATGCATGTGCCCTCATAATTTTTAATAAAAAACGTTAACCTCCCCTCCCCCTCAAAACGACTCGTCTTCTCTTCCGGTCACGAGCTATGGCGCAAGGGCGGAGCTTGTGAGGTGAGGGGTAAACGCTGGGATAAAGGACAGGGGGAAAAGCTGAAGCTGATGCTTCACTTTATAGCACTGACCCCAGTCATGAGGGAGTACGTTACCCCTAAACATTGAAAAGATATTAGGATATTAAGACAACATTACTCTTAGGACATCGCAAACTAATTTTGTTCATGAGTTTGACTTAACCTGATGGAGGACACGCTCAGTCATTCAGGCAGTCTCTCTTTCGCTCTCTCTCTCTCTCTCTCTCTCTCTCTCTCGCGTCTGTGCGCACACGCTGTTTAGGCATGCTTTGTGCCGTTGATCGTCATCGTCATCCTTGATAAATAAAACATTTATTCATGCTTGGGTGTCGGCTGTGAATCCAGTGGAGAGAAATCCCCCACCACAAACTGCAAACTGGCATTCGGATCTGCCTCCATTTTGTTAGCAACGCCCCAACTTCCAAAGATCCAATCAATTCCCGAAGGACGAAATCAAGTCCCGCCCTCTCATTTCAGATGCCGTTTCACAGTAGAGAAGAAAAGACAATTGCAACTTCCGTTCATGCCGACTTTAAGCTTTAGACCTTTGAAGTAAATTTGAATTCATCATTTTTAGACAGATTTGTGTGGGTCTGTGGTTTGCATCTGATTTTGCAAACAAAACTTCAACAAAAATTAGAAATGCCACTTTGACAACTGACTGAGATAAAATAACTTTAAGTACTAAAATTACTAAAACTAAAAGTGTAATAAAATAAATGCAAGCTAAACAGCAATACTTTTAATTTGAATTACTAAAATTTTTATTGAAAAAAACAGAAAATAAAAATAAAAATCTGAATAGAAATATTTTCAAGTTTAATTGGAAGTACTAAAATTACTAAGTTAAAATAGAAATACAAATTAATTATTAGAAATATTTTCAAGTTTAGGTTGAAGTACTACAATTACTCAAATTAAAACAGAAATGAAAATAAATTAAAATTAAATAGAAATATGTTAAAATTTTAAAAAAAGTTATAAATGACTAAAATTAAATAGAAATAAAATAAATAAAGCTTAATATAAATATTTTGAAATTTAGGCTGAAGTTCTAAAGTTACAAAATACAAATAAAATAAAGTTAAATAGAATTATTTTTTAGATGTAGGCTAACTTGAAATAGTAAAATTACAAAACTTAAATGGAAATAAAAATAGAGATATTTTAAGTTGAAGTTGAAGTACTGAAATTACTAAAACTAAAACTGAAACAAAATAGATAAACGCTAAATAGAATTTAAAAAAAAGATGAATTAAAATTGACAAAAGCACATTTTACTGAAACAATGACTAAAACTTAAACCAAATTTAAAATTAAAATGTGGTTCCTTGGTGTCCATCTGATTTTACAAACAAGGCTTAAAGGTTAAAAATGGTAACTTTAAGTGCTAAAATAAATAAAGAAAAATTATAAAAGCACAAATATAGTGTATATATAGTGATAATAATAAAGTATATATATAGTGAAATCAGTGAAATCAAAATATTAATGCATACTATGGTATATAACAGTGGTGTCCAAACTTGGTCCTGGAGGGCCGGTGTCCTGCAGAGTTTAGCTCCAACTTGCCTCAACACACCTGCCTTTGAGTTTCTAGAATGCCTAGTGAGAGCTTTATTATCTGGTTCAGGTGTGTTTAATTGGGGTTGGAGCTAAACTCTTCTGGACACCGACCCTCCAGGACCGAGTTTGGACACCCTTGGTATATAATATTAAAATTACACTGGTTTCACAGTGCATTAAATAAAGTTAACATGCAACTACTTAAATTAATATTAACTAAGATTAATAAATGCTGTAGATTTGACATTAGTTACCATTAGTTACCATTTCATTTACCATTTATGTGTTGGTCACACCAAAACTCTCTTGAAAAATCTGAATAATCAATTATAAATATTGAATATTATGATTTTTGGCTCAAACTGTTCACAAACTTTCATTATTTTATTTCATTTTATTTATTTATTTTTGGTTTATAACCCTTTATCAATGTCTCTGAATGTAGTTTTGTAGATTTGTTTGTGTTTAAAATGAAAGAAGCATTGACACCTGTATTTTGAAGGTTAAAGACAGCAACATTGTTTATTAGATGTGTCACAAATGTGCAGACAGGACCAATCAAATCCGCCCACAACAGATGCGTAAACACAGAAGCGAACCATTACATTGGTGAAATATCACTAAAGACACGATCATGATCATTCAAATAATTGCTAAAAATCATTTTTAGTGCACATATTCCAGACACTTCTAATAAAGGATTGTTGCTTCCTCTCAAAGCATTTTAATGACCCTTCATCTCCTCTCAGAAATGCTTATAAAGCTTTGTGCTTTTTCAATCAAACCGCATGTAGTTGGGTGACCAAAATATGAATCATTTTATATCATCGCAACAGTATGAATCATATTATAGTACGTATGTCACAGCAGACATTTCTGGTTGAATGTTTTTAGTACTTTTGTGATATTTTAGTATTACTGAGATAATATTATGAGTTTTTTTCTTTGTAATATTATGTGTTTTTTTCAGTATAGTATAGTTTCAGTATAGTAATATATAGCCAGATTTGTTTGTAAAAAAAAAAATATTTAAATCCAGTTTTATTTGTAGATATTGTAGTACTAAACTAAATTTAAATAATATATATTCTCATATATATCTTAGTACATCTATGATATACTACATATATCATATATATAATTTTAGCTAACTATAACAACCCTGGCTGATTGTGTGTGTGGTTTTTTTATGGTTTAGTTTATTGTAATAACCTTGCTGACTGGTCTAATGTTGAGTTTAGTCCGGCTAATGGATCTGTAAACTTTCAGGTTGATTTTATTTCAGGAGTAATTGAGTCGGAACATGAGGAGACTGTATTGATCTGTATTTCGGCGGTTAAAGTGAGGTCGTGTCAGCCGGTGAGCGAGGTTGTGGTAATTTGGGTGTCATTGGGATGTCTGGATCAGATCTGGTGAAAGGCCTGCAGTCTGGCACTGATTCACACTTATTTGCATTTGTTTAAGTGCTATTTGGCCTTAACTGGAGAGAATGCGAATGAACGGCGGCTCATAAAACATTACCTTTGCCTTATGGAGCGTCCAGCCACATGCCAGTCATCAGCTTCCAGGAGCTCTTGTTATTCCAGACATGTGCGATAGTGTGATGTATCAGGTGGCTAAGATAATAGTTTTATTCAGGAAAGACATTTTCTTCCCTGATTGTGAAATTGAAATTGATAGTGGTGCTTCTGATAGCAGGATGGAATTGGTGCTTCAGATAAAAGGATATGATTGTATTTTTTATGCATTATGAAATTGTATGTGCCTATTTAAATAATCACTGTACACAACACACATTATATATATATATAGCCTGTATTTTTCCGGAGGAAAGAGAAAGAGTGAGGAGAATGAGGAAACATACTAACAATTCACAATTTTGTGATTTTAACATGTTATTGATTGTGGTAAAAATAATACTTTTTATGATCCTGTTGGGTTTTATTATATATAAAATATGTGTGTGAGTGCATACATATATATATCCTGCTTAGTATGTTAATATTCCATATCCTCTTGTTTAAATAGGCAAGTGGTAATTAGATATGGCAATTTAATTCAGTTCTTTTATTCTTTAAAAAAAATGTCTTCAGTTTTTCAAAGGCCTTCAAATTGAGTGCAGTGACTGGGAAAATGTCTTAAAGGGGTCATATGATGTGATTGCAAGTTTACAGATCTTCTTTATGCACAAGAGCTTGTAAAGTCTCAAATCCAAAGAGATATTCTTTATAAAAGTTAAGAGTCAACCACGCCTACCTAAAACGGCTCGTTCTAACACGCCCCCACATATCTACGTCACGATGTGGGAAGATTTGCATAACGCCGCCCAAATGTTCACGCAAAGAAAGAAGGCGTGGTTTCAGGAACAGCAGTCGTCGTGTTGATGCAGCCATGTCAGGGAGATGCTGTGTGTTTCTAGGCGAAAGCAAAAGCACTTTATTTGGCCTTCCGGAAGTAGATGCAAAAGGAATCATTGGTTAAGATTTATTTACAACAGAACAGCACAACCCAGATGTTCGAATTTGTGCAACGCATTTTATGAGTTTTTTTGAACCTGGAAGAGTACAAGGCTGGATGTGCACAAAGGCTACTTCTAAAAAAAAAAAAAAAAAAGGTCAATTCCGACTTTGTTATGACAATCTGGCGCTTCTGAATCAGCTACTGTAAGTATGTTTTGTTATTAGTTTAAGTATTTGCTATTGACTGTTCAAATGCGGAGTTTTGCGCCACACAGAGTAACGCGTTGTGTGTGTGTGAAGGGAACAGGGTCACATCACAGGAGAGTGAACTGTCTGTCAGAAATCATAGCACGTCAGCTGTCTTAACCGCGGCTTGTGTACTGCATCATCACTGTGTCTGTCACGCGTCTGTTGCCCTTTCGGCTTGAACTGATGGTAAAACTAATGACATTATTAACTGTCTTGATATTTACTATGAAAGCTGATGTTTGCGATTATGGTAAGGGGCGTTACATTTCCGACGCGTGCTTGTGGTGTTCGGCCAATCAGAGCAGACTGCACTTGTCAAAGGAGGGGGCTTTGTTGAAAATGACGTGTTTGAGAGAGGCGGGGCATAGAGGACATACTATGTACAGTAATAATGTACAGTATTTGAAAAATAATGTGTTTTTTGAACAATACAGCATGTCAACATATTCTGTTACGCCAAATACACAAAATATCGATCTTTAAAATAGCATCATATGACCCCTTTAAAACTTAAAAATGACATAGTTTCCTGTTCATTCATCACACTGTAAATGGAAGGCCATGTCAAGCACATTGCATTGTGGGAAACAGTTTATCCTGCAGTGTGCTCTGATTGCATACTACACACTTTGGTAAATGTAACAAGTCATCTGAGTATTTCATGCAGAAAGTTTGCATACTGTGTGGTGCTTGAGGATGAGGAAGAACTAGATGGCATTATGATTGTTTATTTGTTTAAAGGAAGCTTCATGCTGTATGAAGTGTTAGTCCAACAGATTTAATGGAGCATTTAGGCAAGTATAATAATTTGCTCCGTCGAGGCGTGCATGACTCCGTAGTATTGGGTAATGGAATTAGCTGTGGCTTTGATCAATATGAGATGTATTTGGATCGGCCAAAGGCCACATATCTCCAAAGAGCCAATTTTTGTACACGCAAACAAGAAGAGCTTGTTAGATTTAGCCCAATATATAACTAATACAGCCTGTTGTTGCTCTCGGATTTCCTGTCCTTTTAGACTTTCTCATCTCTAGGTAGTAGTTTTAGTATTCATGAAATTGTGATGATTATTGGTGATGGAAAGTCGTGTTATACAGTATGTTTATGCACCTTTAAGAACTTTTTCTTCTTCTTTTTTTATTTATTTTTTGAATGTTCTGAACAAACTTCAGAAGAAAATAATTTGTTAACAAATGCTTGCTCTTTTGGTGCAGTTCCTGGAACTGAGGTTTAATTTGTGGTAGTGTGTTTTTCAAAGAATTGGTCTAAAAAAAAACGTTTCATTTTTCTGTGGATGCACTGAAGAGTGTCCTTCACAAAGCAGTCTCTCAAGACCTTCCACGTGATTCACTAGGCTATGAAAGTTTCTCAAGTGTCAAGTAAGTCTCAAGTGTGTGTACATATATTTAAATAATTTTATATCAGTGTCAATTGTGAAGCAAATTGCAAATGGTGTATTGGTTTTAAAAATTTACCCATACTGTAAAAAAAAGACATTATCCATAAATTTCACAGACATTTCTGCTAACCACAACGCAATGAAGGTAAAAATTTAAAATACAAGTAAAACACCTGTAAAAAGAATAAATAAAACAATGTAATAACCTGTAATAAAATAAAACTAAAAAACCTGCACATTCTTTATTTTTACATATTTTTTACAGTGTGTGTGTGTTTGTGTGTGTGTGTATTTATAGTATATATATATATATATGCTGCTTATTTCTCAGGACCTGAAGTGGGACACTCACATTGACTCCATTGTGAAAAAGGCCTAGCAGAGGTTGTACTTCCTTCGCCAGCTGAGGAAGTTCAACCTGCCACAGGAGCTGCTGAAACAGTTCTACTCCGCCATCATTGAATCCATCCTCTGCACTTCAATAACTCGCACGTGCTTTTATAGCTTCCTGGTCATGACGTCATCCGCCGTGACGTCCCGTTCAGCTATTAGACTGATTTCACATACGATTCAGAGCGTGGATCGCAGAAGGCGTTCCCCTAGCGTTTGTCGACGCAACTCGAGTTCCTGAAGAGGAACTGTCACAGTCGTGTGCAATACAGAGCATTGCTTTTTTCTTCAGCGCACACATGAAACAGATGTTAATTTATCTCAGTGGTCATTAAGAACCCCAAGCTCTTTCTTACTAATTGTAGGCTAAGTTTAGCTACTGACCCAAATGTTACTCTGTCATGAACAATCGGTCAAATATGTCCTCCATACTGAGCCACTAATATTGTAAATGAAACATTACTTACAGAGAGGGGCTCTCCGTTGGTGTTATTTTGCACGTGTTGCACATGGAGCAAAAAAAAAAGAGAATGACATTTAATTTCTTGTGCCTCACTTTAAGCCCTTTGTCCTGTTTGAATAACATATAACTCCTTTACATATTTCATTGTTGAGCCGATGTCAGCTTTCATGTCTCAATTGAAATTCTACCCTCTAAAGCAAAAGAGAAAAATTGCATATGCGTCCAACAAATCAACATGTGACTAAATTCGGTTCCATATTTTATTCATCAGCAAGCAGTTAGCAAATGAAAGAAGTGACGCTGTTGCAAATGGAAGGGCTGAGAGATTGTGTGCTTTGATTTTAAGCAGTAGTTGTAATGTAGTGTCCTCTGGGCCTTGTGCATTATGCAAGTGAACATCTTTTTCCCCTCAATAGGGATGACAGGGACGCATAGAGTGGCTAGAAAACATCATTTAAAATATAAATGACTGTGTGATCTCTCTCTCTCTCTCTGTGTGAGTGTGTGTGTGTGTGCGCGCGTTTTTGTGACAAATGAGGACATAAATTTGTATAATGACAAAGGTATGACATAGGTATTACAAGGAGAAGGGGACTTTTCAGGACATTACCCCATGTCTCCACTTTTCAAGACGCTTATAAATCACACAGAATGGAGTGTATTGAAAATCTGAAATAGCACAAAGTTTCCTGTGAGGGGTAGGTTTAGGGGTAGGGTTGGTGTAGGGCAATAGAATATACGGTCTGTACAGTATAAAATCCATTACGCCTATGGGATGTCCCCACTTTTCACAAAAGCAAACCTGTGTGCGTGCGTGTGTGTGTGTGTGTATGTGCATGCATGTGTGTGTCTTGGATTTATTAAAATTATCAAATAATGCATGTTGTGCTACATGATCTCATTAGCATTCAAAATTGATGTTTGTATGTTTTGATAGACACTGATTTATTTATTTACTTTTTTTTTACGTACACAAATTTGAGAGTTTTTTCATATATACTAATGCTATGGTTTTTTGACACTATTCTTAGATACCGATTTTAGATTTTTTTGATAGACTGATTTTAGTTTATATATATATATATATATATGTTAAGTTGCTTCCTTATGCTAAACTGCTTTAAATTACTTTTTTCCCACACCAATTCATACTCCATGCACCATAATGGTAAAGCAAAAAAACTGTTTTTTAACATCTTTGCAAAGTTATTAAAAATAAAAAACTTAAATTATTCCATTGCATAAGTATTCATATCTGGGACAGTTGAAATTTAGCTCAGGAGAATTCAAATTGCTTGTAGATGTTACTACACTTCGAGTGAAGTTAACCTGTGGCAAATTCAATTGAATGGGTATGATTTGGAAAGGCACACACATCTTAATAAAAGGTCTAACAGCTGATAATGCATATCAGAGCAAAAACCAAGCACTGAGGTCAAAATAACTGCCTGTAAAGTTCAGAAACAGGTTTGTGTCAAGCCACACATCTGAGGAAGAAGGGTCACAGAAGCATGTAGTCTATGTTACCCTTAATGGAAGAAGTTTGAAACAACCAGGACTCTTCCTAGAGCTGGCCTCCTGGCCAAACTGAACAACTAATGGAAAAGGGTCTTGGTTAGAGTGGTGACCAAGAACATGATGGTCACTCTAGTTGAGCTCCATGATCATATATGCAGATGGGAGAAATCTGGAGAAGGTCAAACATTACTGCAACACTCCACCAATCTGGGCTTTATGTCGGAGTGGTCAGACTCAATCTTCTCCTCAGTGAAGACAAGTGAAAACACACTTGGATTTTGCATAAAAACACCTAAAGGACTCTCAGACTCTGAGAAACAAGAGTCTCTGGTCTGATGAACCTCAATTCCAAGCATCAAGTTTGAAGGAAATGTACTTATTTCATTTTATTTTTTATTTTTAAAGGGGTCATATGATGAGATTTAAATTTTTCCTTTCACTTTGGAGTGTTACAAGCTCTTGGTGCATAAAGAAGATCTGTAAAGTTGCAAAGACTAAAGTCTCAAATCCAAAGAGATATTCTTTATAAAAGTTAAGAGTCAGCCACACCTACCTAAAATGGCTCGTTCTAACATGCCCCCACATGTCTACGTCACTATGTGGGAAGATTTGCATAACGCCGCCCAAATGTTCATGCACAGAAAGAAGGCGTAACTTTCATTCTCGCTGTATAGTATTGTTGTTGCAGCCGCCGCCATGTCGTGAAGGCACTGTGTGTTTCGTTGTGAAAGTGAAACTTCTTTGTTTGGGCTTCCAAAAGATGACAATATCCGCTTCGTCATGCCTGGAGCTGATCCGTGCTGGTCACTGAGGAAATACATCAACTTCACGCTGTGGATCACCGGATCGGCTTTCACCGTGGACGAAGTGGAGTCCAGCCCGGGGTCGTCACATGTGGTTGCCGCAAGCCCGCCCGCCACCGCTCACTCAAGCCGGCCTCCGCTCACTCTAGGCCGCCGGCCGCTGCTCAATCTAGCCGTCGGTCTCTGCTCACTCTAGGCCTCCGGCCTCCGCTCACTCTAGCCCGACATGTGTGACACTGTGTTTCGTTGTGAAAGTGAAACTACTTTGTTTGGCCTTCCAAAAGAGGACACGACTAGAAATCAGTGGTTAAGTTGTATTTACAACACTGTTCCAGAACAGTTCAACCCAACTATTCCGATGTGTCCAGCGCATTCTATGGAGGACTGTTTCCTGATCCTGGTAGAGTAGAATACAATGCCGGCTGTTCTGATTCACAGACTGTAAGTATGTTTTTATATTTAAATAATTTGCCACTGACGATTCAAACGCGAGTTTTGAGCAGTGTAGAGTACTGTTAGTAGTTTGTAATTTCTCCGATCACAAACGCAGACATGGTTTTATGTTTACGCGGCGCGATGCAATGCAATGCGTAAAAAACACTATAAATCATTATAATCCGTGATTATGTCCCCACTGGATGCAACAAATGCCTCGTTTATAATGGGTTTTAATATTTTTGTCTCGTCGTGCCAGGACAAGGCATCACAATATGGTAAGGGGCGTAAAATGTCTGTCACACGCTTGAAGTATTCGGCCAATCACAACGCACTGGATAGCTGGCCAAATGAGAGCACACCTCGCTTTTCAGACCGATTAGCTTTGTAAAAATCTACGCGTTTCGGAAAGGCGGGGCATAGAGGAGAAACAATAATGTACATTATGTGGAAAATATTGTGTGTTCTTTTACCTTAAACCACATAAACACATTTCATTACACCAAATACACCAAATAATGTTCTTTTTAGCAACATCATATGATCCTTTTAATACATTTACGAAATTGTGACAATTCTGTTTTTGCTTTGTCAGTGTGGTGTATGCAGTGTAGATTTATGTGGAAAAAAGTAATTTAAAGCAGTTTAACATAAGGCAGCATTATAACAAAATGTGAAAAAATGAATGGGGTATGAATACTTTCACAAGGCACTGTATGTATATATATATATTCAACTTTGTTTTTTAAGTCCGTTTGAATATAATTTAAGTTGAAATGACTTCTATAGCCAATTTCACTAGATTTAAAAACTTGAGTTAGGTTGCTGCCTTTAATTTTTTAAGTTGAAGTAGCTGGATTTATATATATATATATATATATATATATATATATATATATATGTATATATGTATATATTATACACTATTTGTAGCTGAGAGTTGTTTTTTTTTGCATTACAGTGGCATTAAACATTTTCATACATTGTATACATTTTTATTACAATTACAATCTGTAAAAATCAATCTATAAAACTGAAAAGAGGATTCATAAATATTCATAAATATTTTAGAGATATATCTCTAAAGCTGTAAATATGTACGTTGCAATCTGTCCAAACACTGAAATTGTTCACATGTTTTATTTCAATCAGAATATTTAGACTTGTAGATATGTACAAATACTAATGAGATCACTTTGTCTTTTATCATGTCAGAAGCATTACTAGCATAACTAGCTGTCATTTCAGACAATATCAGCAGACATTTCCCAGTTATTACAGACATGACGTTTCCTTATGTATCTCTGTGGAGCCTCTCAGACAGTTTGTTCAGGCATCAGCTCAGTGTGAGGAGGGAGCCGCTGTCCGTGGTGCTGAATTGCCTGTTGTGTTGTCTGTAGCGGAGATTACCTTAAATGCTACTGACTGACTGACTGACTGACTGACTGACTGAGCAAGCAAGGTGCTGATCTGGCAATACCAGCCTGCTGAGAAGCTGGAGTATCTATTTGCCCGTAGTGTTGTGTTAGGATAGATATCTAAGTGATCGAGAGCTTTTTGCTATTGCCTGTTGCTCCAATCCACAAGAAAAAAAAGCAAACTCTTGTAATCTTCTCCCTCTTTCTCTGTCTCCCTCTCTATTTTTACTCGGCCAGCATGCACTGTCAAACTAATCCTCTTTGGTTTTGAAGTTTGCACTTTGTGTGACTTCTGAAACAACCTCTCATTCTGGCATCAGATTCATGCACGCAGAAATAAAATATGAGAATGTGAGAGGAGAAATAACAACTGATGGACAGAACAGATAAAAATGAAAAGATGACAAGGGGATGAATGATCAATTAGCTGTGTGAAGCCAGAAATTTTAAGCAAGCAATAAAGCAAATGAAATTGCATCGAATTTGTGATCATTATTATGATGAAATCATCATACATTAAAGAAAATATTTACATTAAATATTGTCATATATGTAACAATCTATCCATCCATCTATCCATCCATCTTCTTTATCTTTACAGTAATGAGATTGATCTTTGGATGATACATTATTCATAAATAAATATATAAATACATTTATTTATTTAAAAGTAAGTAAGTAAATAAATGAATAAATACATGTTCAATGTGAACTAGTGGGGCTCTAGTAAGCTGTTTCTGTTTTTCTGTTTGTTTTTGTTTTTTTATAAATATATAAATGTTCTTCTGAATATATGTAACGTTAAAATCCTTTTTAATTCTGACAAACTCATTTGTCATTTAGTCTAAGACTTCAGCTTTGCAATAACAATATATTTCACTGACTAATTTCTTAATTAGTGTGAGGAGTGTACATAAAATCAAAACAGAACTTTTATTATGTACTATTTGGTTTTCACCGAAATATCAATGGTTACTATACTTCACATCAATATTTTACTTCACATTTCAATTAAGAAATTAGTCACTAACATATTTTTATTGCAAAACAGAAGTCAAATATTGAACCTAATTGATTGAAGCTTCTATTTATTTTCCATTACAGTAATGAGATCGGGGTGAGAAATTGTGCTTGATTTTTATGAAAATAAAGGAAGAATGGAAATAAATTAATTAAGAAAAAAGTACAAATAGACATATTTTTAAATCTTGACAAATGGTCTGTCATTTGATCTTAGAGAAGTCAATATTTGCAATAGCATATCTCATAGTGACTAATTTCTTAATAAGTGTGAGGAGCAGGCGATATATAATACATAATAAAAGTCCTGTTTTTATTTTATTTAGTTTTTATGGTGAGGGTTCATTATCCAACACCAAATTAAAACATTTAGTGTGCACTGAAATATTGATACTTTACTACACATTTCATTATAATTTCATGCTACTATCAGCATCGTTTTCTTGCAGGCAAATACAATGTCTTATATCTTTCTCTTTTCTTCAGGTTTTGTGAGATTCACTCAGCTAAAGGTGAGCTCAGGAATCAGACGTGAGAGAAAAAAGCAGACACTGACAATAGCTCAGGAAGCTGTGTTTGCATTATTTCATGCACCAAGTGCATTTAATTACCAGCTTCTAATTACTGCTTTGCGGATTCATCTACATCACTTTTTTGCCACCAAGCTCAATCTCGTCTGCTGTTAGCCATCTACCTCTTCCACACCCCGACCGGCCGAAATAAAGCCTTGCAGATAATTACAGAACATGGAGATCGCTTGCTCTGCGGTTTGGTTTAATTAGCTCTCCTTCCTTCATCTTTGCCTCTTTTCTAATTTTCTTTCCTCCAAGCTGGCCGGCAAGAGAAAGTGTGCGAAATGCCTGAAAGGTCACTGATGATTCATATACAGCCCGTTGTTTCTCCTTCCTGTGTATTTATGGTTGTTTGTAGCATTCTGCTAAACTCCTGATGGTATTTGAATACGACACCGAGTTCTGCTGTTACCGAAGACCTCCAAAACATATGGATTCACTTCGGCAAATGTCAGGCATTAATTTGCTGTGAAACACTGGGCTGGTGAGCAGATGCTCAAGTGAGATATTAGCATTGGTGGAAACGGAAAATTATCGAGTTAAATATGACAAAAAAAGGACATTTACTAAAATATCAGTTTTGTCTTGTGCTAACAATCATTACAATCTGTTCCTCATCATTAGCCGTGACTGCTCGCATATATCCGCATCGACACAAGGACAAAGTCAAGGAAAAATATCTCAATTATGGCACACAGAGAGTTGAGTGCAGGAAAAGCAGCATCAATAGTGGATTGTGATTCAGTCAGCACTTACGGTCTTCATTTGAAAACTCCATTTTTCACCGCTGTCATCTTTCAAACGACGTAAATGGAAAAACTGTTTATTTCTGCCTTGCAATTAAATACAGCGTAAACAACTTGTTCATGAAGCTCTGCAGTATTTCTATGGAAGAGCTTTTGGGGCTTTATTTAGTGTCTGGAATACTGTAGTCAAAATATCCACCGATCACAACCATCTGTGTCTGATTAGGCTGTAGTTATTTGATATGACTTGATTAGTTTTTAAATGAAAGTATACAAAGGCTCAACTGTAAAAGTCTGTGGTTTGTAAACCATTTTTGTTTGTTTGTTCATTTATTTATCTTTTTAGTTTTTTATTAAAATCTAGCTATTTCATTTAAGTAATATATGTTTTGTGATAAAAAGTAAAATGAAGTTAAAAATAAATACTTTATGGTATATTGAAATTACAATAATGTATTTTATTTTATTTTTTATTTTGAATGGCCAAATAATTTGCATTAAAAGTAAGTTAGTTAAGTGTACTGTATGTATATATATATACAGTTGAAGTAGCTGGATTTTTATATATATATATATACAGTATATATATATATATATATATATATATATATATATATACTGTATATATATATATATATTTATTTTTTTTTTTTACTATTTTGATTATCATCTGTTAACTAAAGATCATTCCAGCTTATTTAGAACATTCTAATGAAATGTGGAACTTCAAGGCTATGAATCTTTTTTTGTTAAATCATTTATTTTATTTTAGTTTATTGCACTCATGTACATTTACATTGATGCATTTAGCAGACAATTTTATCCAAAGTGACTTATATGCAATATATTACCTATACTTTTAAGTATAGGTAATATGGTTGTTTGGTGTCACGTTACAGCTGTGTTGGAATGAAGAGCGCGGAGACGAATGATCTTTAATGAACCACAAAGCAGGGAACACAGGGCAGGCAAGAGACACACGTAGCACACAACTTGAAGCAATGAAATGACATTAACACCAGACAAAGGAACGGACAACACTTTAAATGCAAGACTAAACGAGGGAAAACGACGAGATACACCTGAACCAAATGAACTCAATCAAACAAGAGAGAAACTGGGTCACGGGAAGCACATAGGGAGAAAAACACAACAAAACAGGAACAAAGTATTATGTTATCTGAACAACATTAATTAGCTAAGTTAATTTGACAAAAAAAGATGTGATAAATCATGTTTTTTTTTTTTACAGTGAATGTCTGTAAATTAATGCATGAAGTAATGTATGCAATATAAGTCACTTTGGATAAAATTGTCTGCTAAATGCATCAATGTAAATGTACATGAGTGCAATAAACTAAAATAAAATAAATGATTTAACAAAAAAAGATTCATAGCCTTGAAGTTCCACGTGGTGCAACCAAATTGCAACAAAGAACTCTTGAAGATCCTTCATTTGAAAAGAGTGTTTGTGAGATATACAAACTCAAATTGAAGTGAGGTGGCTGTTTTGAAGAGGGAGCAGGTGGGTTCTCACCGGGGCAAGCTGTTCTTGAAGATGATTTGCAGGCATGTTGCTCACTTGCTACCTGTCAGAATCGAAAATTGTAATTCACTTTCTGAAGCTTCCAGCTGTGCTGCATAATCCCCCTCTTACAGGATAAAAGCGCATAAAAGAAAGCCTCTCCAAATGTTTTTAATGGGAAAATGAGTGTCTAATCCATTCAGACCACAATAATAGAGCAGATAAAGGTTATTCTCCATCCAAAACATGGAATCAAACTCTCTGTCATTTTATTTCTTCTCACAAACCTTTAAGTAAAATGAGTCGCATGTCCTTATGTGAACTAGTTAGGAGATGGATGACCTGCTGCGTGGAGCATTAGTAAGTTCTAAGTAATGAAGACTTTTACGAGGTTACGTCAGGTTTAGATGTGAGGGAGAGTTTTGTAAGACAGATGCAAGATGCATTTTTGGAAGAGGAATATATAGAGAACTTTAAATGCATGCTAAGTGAAATGCTGAGCCTATATTTTTATTTATTTATTTATTTAGTTAGTTAGTTGGTTAGTTGTTGTTTTAAGTGATTTTAGTATATTGGTCTTGTTATAATGTGTTGTGAAGCCAAAGACAAATTTCCACTTGTGGACAATAAATTAAAGTAAAAAATTAAAGTAAAGTAAAGTAAATGGATAGCTCACACAAAAATGAAAATGCTGTCATTATTTACTTACCCTCAGGTTGCTTCAAATTTGTTTCGAGTTTCTTTCTTTTGTGTTAATTTTGTTTTCCACACTGTTGTAGTCAGTGGCATAGAAGCCTGTTTCCATCATTGAATAAAAAAATATAAAAAGTAATTGCAATTTTTTTTTTATGTCTCACTATTCTGACTTTTTTCTCAGAATTGTGTGATATAAACTCGCAATTGCACGTTATAAAGTCAGAATTGTGGGATATAAACTTTTTTTCTCAGGAATTCTAACTTATTCTCACAATTAATTGTGTTTATATTATGCGATTCTGACTTTATATCTTGCAATTCTGTCAGAATTGCGAGACAAAAAGTTGCAGTTAACTTTTTTATTTTTATTCAGTGGCGAAAACAAGCTTCCATACAATGCGGACCAACAGCTATTTGATTACCAAAATTCTTCAAAATATCTTCTTTTGTGTTTAACAGAAGAAAGAAACCCATACAGGTTTGGAACAACTTGATGTTTAGTAAAAGATGACAGAATTTTCATTTTCGGTTACACTGTCCCTTTAAACATCATGCATTCTCTTAGCTCTTTTTTTTCAGAAGTTGCTGTATTAGTAATGAACAGTTGCTAATTGAGACTAATAAGATTGGTAAAGAACGGATTTTTTTTTTTTTTTTGCATTTTAGGCAAACAAATTAATTGCAATGAAAGGACAGGCCGTTTAACAACAATTAAGCCATTGAGTAATTAGATGTGATGTTTAACCCACTCCACGGGAAAACCTCAGCTGAATAAAACAGATTGAGAGACAAATTGTGGATGAACGGCACACCCACTGTTGAGCAGTGGGCAGCAGTATCTCAGTATGTAAGACATACGGACAGATGCTCAGATTATGAGTGGGGCGGACGAGGGGTGGATCTGTGCCAGTAAGAGCAGCTGGGGCAAACGCTTGCTGGAGACACTATGACCCCCTTGTGTTCTTCCAATGTACCGTCTGTGTAATTGCGTTAATCTATGACATCAGAGACCTGATCTATCATATAATGATGGCATTATCTCTTTCCCATGAAATTAAATGCATAGAGTTTTGCTCATTCAGGATCAGTGCTGCCCCTTCTGGAGGTCTCTGTAACACATAAAAAGCATGTATGTTTTGTGTTTGTGTGTGTATGTGTGTATATATACAGTATACACTGAAAAAAAAAAACAGTGTAGAAACAATTTTTCACTCAGAAATTGCTAGTAAATTTCACAATTAATTAAAAAAATCAGCAAGTAATGCATTGGACAAAAAGACTGAAATATACTTTTCTTGAAAAATTTACTTTGTTTATAAACAATTCTTTGTTTATCTTTGAACTTGTGTATTTATTTATTTATTTACTTACAGTGTGTATCTGGGATATTATATTTGAATAAAACTAAAAGTAAAACCCTAAAAAAATGTTACTTGAAATAAAATTAATTTTACTTTAAGTTAAACTTGATGTAATAAAATTACTGAAATAAAATTAATAAATTACATTTAAATATATATGTTAAAAAATAAAACAAAAAAGGGTAATTGCAACTTTTTATTGCAGCTTTTTTCTTAGAATTGCGAAACATAAACTCACAATTCTGAAATGTTTTCTCTCAATTCTGACTTGACTTCTAAGGATTTCAAGTTTATATTTCACAATTCTCACTTTATAATGCAATTGTGACTTTGCATAGTGCAATTCTGAGAAAATTCAGAATTGTGAGAGATAAACTCACAATCGCGAGAAAATAAATCAGAAAATGAGACAAGTCACAATGAACTTTTTTTACATAAAAAAATAAAAATAACAAAAACACAACAAAATTATTTCAGAATCCTGAAAAAACATGTAACATGCTTTCCACAAAAATTTTAAGCATTAATATTGAACATTGAATGCAAATATATATATATATATATATATATATATATATATATATATATATATATATACATGTGTGTGTGTGTGTGTG
>NW_015506629.1:191891-193265 GCF_001515645.1 Sinocyclocheilus grahami
TATATACGTGTGTGTGTGTGTGTGTGTGTGTGTGTGTGTGTGTGATTTATTTATGTTTCAGATAAACTTGACCTAGGTAACCACCCAGCATCCTCCAAGCATCATGGTTTCGAGCTTTGCACGCAAGCACCAGAAACTGCAGTTTGTCCTAGTACTAGGAAATCAAGTGCATTTATTTTTGGCAGCACATCAGCTCAAATTAGTTCACACATGATCTTCACAAATTCCTGCCTACCCTCAGAGGACCAGCTGGGAACACAGTGGTGGTTCTGTGAAATAAAGCATGTGAGCTCACCCATAATGCCTCCATTGCCGGGAGTATATCAGCACACACTGATAAAGCTTGACGTCATTGAGCTCCTGTAGAGGTGCACTGCAGTGAAGAATACACCTTCATTTTGCATTTCAAGGTAATTTTGATGCTCTCTTCCCCCATTAAATGAGCAAGCACTTGTTTATTTTTGAGCTTGTGTGTGCAATATATTGTCTGGTGCTGGCTGCAACAGTTCTGCCTGCCAAAACAAGCAGTCAGTGCTCAGTGTGCATCTCAAATAGCCTGGCTTACATCCAGGAGCCCGGCCAGGACGCTCTCTCACAATCAGCTTATTTCAGTCACCAGAATGCAAAGCATTGACGTCTCCTCAGTGATGTTGTCATTCAGCATATTGTGTTCTGTTTTTTAACAACAAAATGCCCCCAAGCAACAGGGCTGATGTACAGAAACTAGTGAAGTGGATTGACAAAGAAAGGGAGAGAAAAGATGAGCTGCCTTGCTGTCAACTGCCTAGGCAGCTACCTACTAAGGTAGCGTCTTGCAAACTATCAATCCCATCAATCACAGTACATCATGAAGTGATTCTATTAGATGGCAGGCAAGTTCTATTGTACTTAATAAACATCATGGTACCAGATGTTTAGTGTATGCATGTACCATGCTGTTCACAGGGTATATATCCTTAAAAAAAAACAAAAAAAAAAACACGGTACTGTATATGTAATGGTTCTACACTGAATGTTGTGTCGAGTTGCTGACAGTAAACTGATCCATTTTATTTCTGAGGTAGGCTACTAAATACACTTGCGCTACTTCAGAAAAAATATTTAGCACATTTTTTTCATTCTGCTTTGTAAATTTTCCACCTTATTTTGCAACTTCAAAGTAAGCTATTTTCTATGAACGTATGAGGCTTACAGACTTTTAGTTTAAAGGGGTCATATGATGCGATTTCAAGTTTTCCTTTCTCTTTGGAGTGTTACAAGCTGATTGTGCATAGATAAGATCCGAGAGAGTGAGAGAGATCGAGAGAGAGAGAGAAAGAGAGAGCGAGAGAGAGAGAGAAAGAGAGAGAGAGAGAGAGAGAGAGAGACGGGGGG